>NC_045426.1:156220812-156523312 GCF_902635505.1 Sarcophilus harrisii | reverse complement strand
GACTTATGATGGAAAAAACCATCTGCATCCAGAAAGAGAATTTTGTGGGGCTGAATGTGGATCACAAACGTGGTATTTTAATCTTTTTTGTTGTTTGCTTGCTTTTTTTTTTTCTCATTTTTTCCCTTTTTGATCTTATTTTTCATGTGCAGCATGATAAATGTGGAAATATGTATAGAAGAATTGCACCTGTTTAACATATATTGTATTGTTTGCTGTCTAGGAGAGAGAGTGGGGAAGAGGGAGATGAACATTGAAAACTATCTTTGCATATATTTTGAAAATAAAAAGCTATTATAAAAAACAAAACAAAACATGCACTGGGTTATACACATAGGAGCAGCTGCACAGGAAAAATCAAATCAAAAAGGGAAAAAATGAGGAAAAAAGCCAATGAACAAGTGCTGCCTCTGAAGTCTAGAAAACTTGTGTTCCAATCTAGGCTTAAAAACAAGATGAGTGTCTATAATAATTTTACATATATGTATATATGTATTATATATAATTATATACACACATACATACATATATATACATATATACACACACACACACACACACACACACACACATATTTGTGTCTAATGATAGCCATGAGGGAGCAGGGGAAAGATGAGAAAAGGGGGAAAGGAAATTTATTTGATAACTTTGCGTATTTGAAAAGGAATAGCCAGTTGTATGTAGTGGATTTTTAGTTTCATGCGCAATCATCTTTTTTACTGGATGTTATGGAAATGCTTGTTTTATTCCTTAAATTAAAAAGATAAATATTTTTTAAAATATGAAAAAAATAAAAGAAAAAACTTAATAAGAAGTGTATAGCCCATTATCAAATAGCTATCACAGCATCAGAAGGTATATATTAGATATGGAGCTGAAAATAACCTCAGAAATCATCTGGTCTCCAATTTTCTTATTTGTCAATATAGAAACTGGGACTTAGGAATAGGAAGTGGCTTTCCCAAGGTAATAAAGGTAATGTCAGAGGTGGAATTTGAACTTAGGTTTCCCTGACTTCAAAGATGGCACTATACCATTGGAATTTAAGCCCATGGCTCTCTAATTAAAAAAAAAAGAAAGAAAGAAAGAAAGAAAGAAAGAAAGAAAGAAAGAAAGAAAGAAAGAAAGAAAAGAAAGAAAGAAAGAAAGAAAGAAAGAAACTCATCAGAGTGGCAAGAGTATTTCCATGCTTTCTTTTCTTTTTTTCCTTCTCATTTTGGGAGCACATTTTATTTTATTTTATTTTAAGAGTTATTATTTTTCCAACTGCATGTAAAGATAGTTTTCTACATTCATTTTTATAAGATTTTTTAGTTCCAATTTTTTTTTCCTTCCTTCCCTTATCATTTCCCTTCTCAAGGCAGGAAGTAATCTGATATAAGATATACATTTTAACATATTTCCACAGAGTTATGAAAATTAAATTTGAAAAATGAAACTTAAATTAGAAAATTTAAACCCACAAGGACATCAAAGAATAATCAGGGGTGAGGTTTTATATTTGAACAAGATCCCTCTGGATTTTCCCCTCTTCCCCTCTTCAGGTTATCTTTCTCCAAAAGAATGAAACAACGTAAACTCCTTGGGGACAGGGGCTGACTAGGTAATGAGAGGTAGACATTCACATTCCATAACTTTTGTAACATCCAATTGATGGAGAATCAGGGGAGGAACTTGTGCTTCCAGATAGGAAATAAAATTCTGCCTTTGCAATTTCAAAAAGATGTCTGCTAAACTAGGCACCTATTCTTGCAAGAATGTAAAATAAATCTTTTCTGTATTCATCAGCGAGTCAGTAAAGTTCTTGGTAAGATATTTTGTTTCTTACAAATAGTATGCTTCAATCTATATTAGTCTCCATAGTTCTTTCTCTGGATGTGGATGACATTTTCTATGTTTTCTTAAGAACAAAGGTTATTAGCTAACAGAATTCTCCAGCAGGGCTGACTGTGGGGAGATGATAGGGAAAGGCCTACAATAGGTTCATACTTCTTTTTTTTTTTTTTCAGAAATGAAGAATTCAAGAAGCACCTGAAGCAATTATAACCCAAAGAATAAACCTACAGCTTTGATTACTGTCAGCCAACCTATTATTTGCCCATTCTGATAGTGATGTTCCAACACTGCTACCACACTGCCAAGTAATTAATCATTTACTCAAGAAAACAGAACATAGTACCTACAAATCCATATCTTTCAGAAAACTTAGAAATTGGTATTTAATTTTGTTATTAACAAGTTTTATACTGAATCTAAGTACTGTCCTTTATAGGTAGTGCTGTGTAGTGCCTTCCCTTCATTTTAGAAAGTAAGATCATTTTAGATTTCCAGTTTTTCCTGTCTATAACTTCTTTGTACATAGCTGTTGACCCCATTACATACACACAGACACATACACTTAAATTGTGAGCTTCTTGAGGGCAAGAACTGTCTCTGCCCTTCTTTGTAGTCCAAGCCCTTAACACAGTGTCCAGCACATAGCAGGCACTTAATAAATGCTTGATTTGACTTTGATATAGTCTATAACTGAGTTTTTCCAGTGATGGTGAAAGGATTTGTCTTAAGTTATCCACATGACCTTTGTAGCAGAAAGAGCAGTGGATATGGATTCAGAAGACTGGGAGGAGCAGGGAAAGTTATTGAATCCTGGCTTTACCTTTTCTTCCCCTAACTTCAGAGCAAATAAGCTCTGTGGACTTCATTTTCTGAAGTTGTAAAATCCAAGTATTTTATTACAACTCCTTCTACAATTCCTTCTAGCTCTAATTCCTCTAGAAACTAGAAGGTAGGTAGATAGCTAAGACATGAGTTCAAATCCAGCCTGAAACACTAGTAATCGACTCCTGATGTGGGTAGGCAGAGAGAAACTGAAGCATTGATAAAATTGTTCCTTGGAGCAGACAGGAAGAAGGCTCTGATAGAGATCACTTTAGTTCCATAGTCCCACCCTCTTGTGGAGATAATTCAATCAGAAATCCAAGTTATGTCAAATCCATGAGGCTAAATTTTCCCTATACATCTACCATGGTTCATGTCATATGGACTGAACCTCCTTGGATCAGTCCATCACAACAGTCTGTCTCATGGTATCTTTTCCCTTACCCCTCATGTTGTGTCTCTCCTAACCCCACCATGCCTTCTCTGTCTCCTCTCTTGACCCTACTTTTTCTTCTAGCCAACTAACTTTTTTAGGGTGTTGACTCCCTTTCAGAATTAGGCTGCCAGTTAAAAGCATGTCCCAACCTCATGGAGTATTTCCTTTCTCCTAATAAATGGCAAGTTCCACTAGGGAATTTGTTTTTTCCAACCCCATTTCATATTTATCATTCCTGGTATCTATTATATCTCTTCATTTTGTCTGTAATCTCTTCTAAATAGACCTACTTTTGCCAAAGAGAATGGACATTATGAATTTTTCACATGATTGAACTCCTACATTGTCTACCATCATATGGTGTTTGCATCAACCATGTCACTAGCTATGTGACAGAGGCAAGTCACTTAACCAACTCAGTCTCAGTGTCTTCAACTGTAAAATGGGGATGATAATAGCATCTACCTTGTAGGATTGTTAAGAAAATCAGAAGAGATTATATTTGTAAAAAACTTGGCATATAGAAGATGCTTAATAAATGCTTAACAAATAATTATTATTAATTAATAAATAATAAATAAAATAATTTTTAAAACCTCTCAAAAATTGATATGGGTCTTTCTTCTCATTGATGGAGATTGTGCCACAATTTCAAGAGTGGAGTTAGTGAAAACTAGAGAAAAGAAAGATTCAGGTCTTCTAGTTTCTAGCTTTGAGAGAGAAGTTATTTGATGTCAACCTTTCTCTAGGCCCTTGAAAAGAATTTAGCTTTCAACCATTCTACTCCTTGTAGGAGCACAGATTAATCTATCTCCACCAATGAGGAAAAAGTCTCATACTAATAGGAACTGAGGCTCTGGTTATATTTAATTCCTTATAATCGTTAGCACACATTTTTCAGGTAGTTGATCAGGATGTGAGGTCACAACCTAACTCCGTCATTTTTTTAGATGATATTATTAAAGATTTATTAGATGATAAACTCTGGGGAGTGGTAATAGAATGAGGAGAGTTGGATTAGACTTAGTTTCTCAAACTTTTTCCACTTGTGATCCCTTTTCAACCAAGACATTTTTGAATGATCTTGGGTATATAGGTCTTTAAAATAGGTACACAAATCAAACATTTACTGTTAATAAATCATAATTTTACAACTCCCAATTCAGTTACAAAACCCTTTGGGGTTGTGAGCCACAGTTTAAGAACTGGGGCGGGGGGGGGGGGGGGGAGGACTAGATGACCTCAAGAATTCCTTCCAGCTTTAGATCTTGGCTCTTTTGCTTTCATATAAAAAGTCTTCAACTTTGACAGATTATATTTATGATCACAATGTTACACAAAACAGCCATGACAAGGCATAGCCAGGCTTATCTTAATGCCAGATGCAACTGTCATTGCTATCAAAAAGGAGAGATTCTGCACAGTCACTCAGTAACCATGTTGGACAATTTAGTAAGAGCAGGACACATTCTGTCAGAGGATGCCAGTGGAACAAGGAAGGGTAGAGATTGTTCCAACCAAATGAATTAGTCATTTACCAATATCACTCAGTTAAGGTAAGCATATTTGTTTTTAAAGGTGAAAAATAATGGGGACAAGTTTAAATCTGTTCTTAAGAGACAAAAAGCACTTGGCAAATTGACTTAAAACATGATTTATATCATCATCCCATTTGACATTTACATAGCTCTTTTACAAAGCACTTTCACATAGTACATGAGGAATAGTACAGAGGAATACCAGGAAGTTAGGTGGCACAATGGATAAAATATTGTGTTGGGTGTCAGACATCCTAGCTTCAAATTCTAGATCTTCCTTAGTTTCACCTGTGTGATCTTGAGTAAGTCCCTTTCTCTTTCTGTGCCTTAGTTTCTTTAGATATAAAAAGGCATTTGGAAGAGAGATGATCTCAGAAGTCCCTTTCAGCTTTAAATATATGTTCCTACGATCTCACTTAATCCTCTTTAAAGTAAGAAGAGCAGATATTAATATATTCATTTATAGATAAGGCAACTGAGTTTGAGAAAAATTAAGAACTTGTTTAGGATGCTAGTGAGTGGCAGAGTTAAGATCAGATCTAAGTTCTTCTGGCTTCCAACTCACTGATGTTTACACTTCACACTGCCTGGTTGTGTCCCTTTGTTCAGGAGCTCTCCCGCCAAACTCTTTTCACCAACTTTCAAGATCCACATGATATAGCATCTCTTTAACCAACCCTATTTCCCCATTATTCTCCAACAATCAATCAATCAAGAAACATATTAAGTACCTCTTGTATCAAGCACTGTGCTAAGCTTTAGAAATACAAAAAGAGGCAAATGACAGAACCTGTCACCAAGGAGAGCTAATAAGAGAGACACCATGCAAACATATAGGTAAAGCAAGCTATATATGCGATAAATAAGAGAAAATTAACTGAGGAAAGACACTGGAATTAAGAGGGATTGGGGAAGGCATCCTATAAAATATGGGATTTTAGTTGGGACTTAAGCCACTTACAAGCATCTTTCTGTTCCCAGCAGATTATTTCCTTAGTGTCCATTAAATGCCATTCTCATTCTCCTTTTCTTCTAAGCTCATCATGAGCTTGTAATACCAGTCTCGTATCACAACTGGGGAGCCTCCAAAATGTAATGCTGGAGAAACTGAGGCAAGATAGAGATTAGAGAGGTTTTAATATTTTATTTGGATTTCTGAGAGGGAAAGATAGTCTGGAGAAAGAGCAGAATCAATTCTGCCTCCAGGGCTGAATTGGACTTTTGTCTCAAAGAATCCAACATTGAATGTGAGATTCCAATGATGTTTATATATATATATAGCTCCAGAGATCAAGGGAGGCAAAGGTAAGGGATGGAGTCAAGCACTGGTGGGCACTGGAATTTCCAGAAATGGACCATCAATTCGGTTCTGACAGGGAGGGGGGTGAGGACCATAAATTCTGATAAACTGGGAGTGAAGGGGGTAGTCACTACAGACAGAAAGTCTGGAATTTAGAGATAGAGGATACTAATTAGGTGTCTGAGATAGGACATCTGGAGTTTTAGCTTTTGGAATGCCAGAGTGGCCAGATCTCTACAGCCCTAATTATCTCAGCCCTAATGAACAGGAAAGGGGAGTTGCAATCAGGGGGATTGAGGCAGAACAATTCAAGGAAATGAGGCAGAACAATTTAGGGAAACTGAAGCAGGATAGTTTAGGGAAACTGAGGTAAGACAGTAAAAGGAAACTGTGGCACAACAATCTGACCCTGTAAACATGATTAGTCGTTGCTTTAGTCAGCATTATTAAGTCTTTCAAAGCTGCTTGTCTTTACAATATTGTTATTTTGTAAATTTTTCTCCTGATTCTACTTGCTTCACTCTGCAACTATTCATAAAAATCTCCCCAGGTTTTCCTAAAACCGCACCATTCAATTTTTCTATCATAATTTGTTCAACTGTTCTCCAACTGATAGACACTCCCTTAATTTCAACTTCTTTACTCCCACAAAAAACATTTGTAATTTAGATTATATTAGAGGGACTGAAACAATTATAATACAAATAGTAAAGATGTATCCATGAGAGATACAAACAAACTAATATGAGGTCTGAGTAGGGACAGGCTATTACAGATTTTGAGGTAGTAGGGACTTTGAACTAGGTTTTGAAGGTTGGACAGTAGTTCAAGTATGAGAGAAAGGAGGTGGAGAGAGAATTCCAGATATAGGTAGCTAGGAGAAAAAGCAAAGAATCAGGAAAACATTGGGTGTTATTGTAGAGCAAATAGTAGTTTTTTTGGAGCATAAGTATAGGTGGAAGACACAAATCTAGTCAGACACTTATTATCTGTGTGACTTCTGAATAAGTCACTTAATCCCAATGATGGGAACTTTAAATCAGCTTGTGAATTCTAAACCAGCTTATGCTCATGAATTGCTAAAAACAAAACAAAATGAAATGAAATGAAACAGAACAAATAAACAAACAAAATGAGCCCATCCTGTTCCTATTATTAATTATATAATCAGGTAAGTTCTCCTAGGAAGTCCTGTTTGTATAGAATGATGTGAAGTCAGAGTCCATTGTTAATCCATTCATCCAGTCTTCAATATTTGAGCCTGTCTTGATTAGCATATTTTTAGACAACCCAGCTCCTTCCTGATTCATTCTCTAACTTCCTGGGTCCTGCCCCTCTAACACCACTCCTTCATCCTGAGACTTTCAAAGTCTTGTCCCCCCCAAAAGGAAGTTGCTCAATCAGTGTGATTCTCCTTTGCCTAGTCATATTTGTTTATGCCCAATGAGATATTTCATGTAAATAAGTGGCAAAACTCTGTTATCTGTGATGGATATTTATGTCATGGCTGTAATATGTCACTAACCACTATGCTTCAAAGAGAGAGAGAGAGAGAGAAAGAGAGAGAGGGAGAGAGAGAATCCCTGATATAAATAAATGCTTCCTGGGTGTTTCTCCTTTCACACTCTCTACCACGCAACTCTAGTCTAATTAAGTTTTAGAGTTCATATGAAGGGATCAAATCAATCTATAGACTGAAGCCCTACAAGGGTCCTTTGTTACAAATAATTGTAAGCTCAAATTCAAATATTTGCAACTCAAGTTCTATTGCTAGTCTGATATTACATTCAGTGTTTCACACCCATAGTCCCCCACCTCAGTAAATAAAGGAGGGAGTCTAATAATGATGTAAATAAGAATTAATTTAAGAGAACAGAACTAATTCATTCTTCTCCCTTCTTAAAAATAGTCTTAATGTTACCTTTTGTTTTTACAACAGATAATTTCCCTAACAGCCTCCCTTGAATGCTTCCCTGTAACAACAACAAAAAAATTATGCAGAGATCAACATAGAAATTGCATGTGATAGTAAATATCATATTCCACCATAGTGTACATACAACATTCTTCTATTAAGAAAAAAAGAATAATTATTGTTTCCTTCTTATTGTTTCTTCAGGACCAATTTTGTTCAATACAAGTTACTCACAGTTCAATCGCTTTTTAGTGTTTTCATTTGTGTTTTTATAATTATTTGTATATATTGTTCTTTTGTTTCTGCTTTCTTTGTTTTGTATCACCTCACATTTCTCATATTTTTCTGAATTTGTCACATTTGTTATTTCTTTGTCATTTTTCAGTTGTGTTTGACTCTTTCTGAAGGTGGTATGAGTTCCATATCTGGTCTCTCTATCCTAACCATAGAATTTTTCATACACTTGACCCAATTATTTGTCCATGTTACTCTCTACTTCTTACTTCATTTTCCTAAGCTCTCAGGGATTCACATAATCACTTGTCTTGGTGCTAGCTCTCCCCACCTCACCCCCATCTTTACCATGAGTCCAGTGTTTTCTAACTTTGTATAAAAATTGTCCAAAGATTTATTGATAGGTATTGCTGGCAATCATATTTATCAATGTGAGTGGGGAAAAAAGCTACAAATCTATGTGCTCAGAGCCTAGACCTATGGTTTCCAAAAATTGATGGGTACTGAGCAGCAATTTTATCAACTCTATATTGGTTTTAGTTACCTAGGCAAGATGGGCACAATGGAATCTTATAGAAAGAAGAGGGGAAAGATAACAGCTTACACTGCAAACAATAGCAGAAGAGAAAGACATATATCAGGTTAAAATAATATATTAGTTAGCAACCACTGTGGGGCTATAGCTGGAATTTGCAAACCAACCAATTAATAGCCTGAGCTAAAGTCTGATATTTTGGCTTAATTATACAGGCTATAGCTAGTTATTTGACTTGTTCATCTTAGGTAAATGATGGCAAAAAAGTTAAACTAAAAATTCTCTCATCACAACTTCCTCTAGAGGAAAAAGCAGCTTTTCTGCCTACTTGTCATGGGCAACTGACATTTTCCTGGACAGCTACCATTAATGGCAAGGTAATCCCATACTATAGAACAAGAAGAAAACATTATTTCTTGGCCAACAATCTTAAAACACATGGAATTTTCTACTTGTGAGTATGGTAGCTTTTTTAAAATTAAAATTACATTAAATATTTTTATTAACATTTATTTTTTTTCTACCTATTCTCCAATAAATAAAGAAAAACAAAATCCTTTGTAACAAATAAGTATAGTCAAGTAAAACAAATGTCCATATTATTTATGTCCAAAAATGCACAACTTACTCTGTTTCTTGAGTCTATCTTCTCTTTATCTGGGTAGATAGTGTACACCATCATGGATCCCCAAAAATTTTGATTGGTTACTGAATAAAATTCTTATGCCTTGGAAAGTTATTCATCTTTATAATGTTGTGTATTGAACAAATTGTTTTCTTGGTTTCATTCTGTATCAGTTCAGAAAAATCTTCCTAGCTTTCTCTGAAACTATGCCTTGCCTTTCATCATTTCTGAGGACACAATATTATTCCATTATATTCATAAATGATAACTTGCTAGGCCATTCTTCAGTTAATGTTTTTGTGCATATATACATATGTGTGTGTATATATTTCTGATATTTCTTCAAATAACCTAACATTTTGTGTAGTTAAGTATTGTACAAAATTGTAAAAATGATTCATTTTGTCAATATAGAAGTATAGTCACTGAAAAGAGAACATAGTCATTAGTTCACTTTCAGTAAATTATTTTTTTATTATGCCAAATGACATGATTTTTGATATTGCAGAACCATGGTTCTTCACTATGGACAATTGGTGATAAAACAAGCATCACTAAACTGTGTATGATTAGATACCGCTATTAGATCTGTTCCCCAAAGAAATAAAGAAGAAAAGGACCCATGTGCACAAAAATATTTATACTAGCAACAATTAGAAACTGACCATGTGTCTGTTAGTTGGGAAGGGGTTGTACAAGTTATGGTATATGAATGTAACAGAATATTATTGTACTGTAAGAAATGAAAAAGGAAATCATTTTTAAGAAACCTAAGAAGAATTGTTTAAGATGATGCAGACCAAAATGACAACCAGAGCAATTTGTACATTAATAACAACCATTTTGAAAGAATTAGCTGATCAATGAAATGACTAACTAGAGGATTTGTGATGAGACATACAATCCACTACCTGACAGGGAAAAGTGATTGACATAAAATTCAAATTAAGACACATTTTTCAGACATTGACAATTCAGAAATTTATTTTGGTTGATTATGCATATATTTTACTTTTTTTCTTTCTTTTTACTTTCTTTTTCATGGGGAAAAAAGTAGGAGAGGGAGAAAATAAAATTTTAATTGAAAAAATAAAATAAACTTTTGAAAAGTTCAGATCATTTGCATTATGTTTATCATCATCACTGAATATTTACTAGATCCCTCCTATTATGACCAAGGCTGTGCTCTAGGTGACAAAGGAGATATAAAGATACAAGGGGAAATGACTCCCTTTCTCAGGGTGATTACAATGTAGTTATAGATGACATATACTTGTAAAAACCCAGTATATTACAAAGTAGTATAAAGGCCAAAGTAGTTGTTCTGCTAATGTGTTGTTGGAGCTCAGGGGAATGAGTGGGACTAGGTGAAGATTTCTCAAAAAACCTATGAGATGGAGTGAGTAAGACCCTAGATCTAAGCATCAGGAAGTTACATGACCCATGATATGGAAGAAGTAGACAGCATTGTTGACCATTGGTCAATGGTTACTTCCTTTTCAGTCCATCCAATGAATCCAATCTATTTAACCTAGTCAACATTTCTGGCTCGTCGGGCCAAGCATACCATGCTGGGAGATGGGAGTTGAAAGGCTCTATGTCTGCTCAACTAGTGTGTTTGGACCTCTCTTTCCAAGAACTGAATAAATGCTTCTTGTTTGTATCTGAAGATGTCTCTGAATAGTCAATTTGGGCAAGGGGGTCTGAAAAAAACCCGGGAGCACAAGTTGAAGAAGAAGAAGCCCGAGGGTAGGTGAACAGTCAGGTAACTTGTGTGTGCATAATTCAGAGGTAAAGTGGAAGGAGCAGTCCAGAGAGTATAGCTGCTCTCCCCAGAGTTAGTGCTTCCTGTGCCCTTGGGCTGTCCTTAGGCTAAAGGACACTGGGATCATCAAGGCTTGGTGAACCAACATTAAGAGGTGCCACCTAGTAAGCTAGAAGGAAGTCATGATAAATGGCACAGAGCAGGAGCACTCTGGATGACTGCTGGATGGAAGGCACTCCTCCAGGCTTGAGGATCCGAGTAGAAATGTTGGCTCTGTGTATTATAGGATCTCAAGCTATGAGATTGGAGTTGCTCTCCCCAGAAGAGGAGAGGAAGGAACAGTTCTAAACCAAATCTTCAGAACAAAAATACACTTGATGAAATATTGCTGTTTTGTGTGGAGGGAAGGGATAGTCTTTTTCCATGCAATTTTTGTCTGTGTCTCCCCTTCTCAGTATGGACCCCACTGGGCAGGGCCAGCTCTATGATCCTTATTAGTCTGAAGCAACTCCAGAAGATGAAATCTTCATCCCTCTCCCCCAAATCAATCTGGGTCTCGACTGCTTGAGGTGGGAATGATGGGATAATGGCTCTGAGGCCGCCCTACCTCCACAGTGCTGTAGTTCCACAGATAACACTGGCTACCAGATGTCAATCTGTTGGTCTGTGATGGCAGGGTTTCCAAGACAGATTGTGGGAGTTGGTGAAAGTAGGATCTCTAATGTCTGCTCATTACTTTAAGCATCAATATCCCAATGAAGCAGGTTGTGATCCCTTTAAGAAACTATTCCTTTCTGATTGATTTATTCCTTTCTGATTCCCAACCCTTCCTAGCTGATACATTATCAATTCAGGAAGCTAGGACCTTTGATTCACAAATCCTGGTCAAAAGCACCCCTTTGAAATCCAATAGGAGATCTGGGCTTGTCCCAGCCCCCACCGGATCTGAGCCAACTTGGGATTTCACCCACGGGCTCCCTTTAGCTAAATCATTATAAAAGGAGCCAAACTAAAATCCTCTCTTTGCAGAGGTTCCAAACATGCCAGCCCTATGCTTGGCACCTCAAAGAGCCTCTGCCCATTGGAATACTGTTTCCAGTGCCTTCTTTTCTTTACTCTCACCTATGTCCTTAACTAGACTTTAAGCCAGCTCAGCTGGTATGTTTGGATTTCTCCTTTCAAGGACTGAATAAATGCTTCTTGTTTGTATCTGAAGATGCTTCTGAGTAGTCAATTTGGGTAAAGGGGTCTGGCACCCATCCCATACAGGAAAGGAAAAGAGACAATTTTCTTTTCTTTCCTCCCCCTCCCCCCACCCCAAATTGAGTATGCAAGAAATTTAATATAGGTTCTACATATGTTTAATTTAATTTTTTTTTTTTTTTTTGCTGAAGCAATTGGAATTAAGTGACTTGCTCAGGGTCACACAACTAGGGAAGTGTTAAATATCTGAAGCCAGATTTGAACTCAGGTCCTCCTAACTTCAAGGCTGGTGCTCTGTCCACTGTACCACCTAGTTGCCCCAAAAGAGACAATTTTCTAGCAAGAGGGATAAGGCAAGAGACATTCGACTGGGGTTTTGAACATCTGACCTGGGCTTTGAACACTAAAACTTTGATAAGTATAGAGGAAATGGAAGATCATTTGAGGAGGATGACTAACATGCCCTAGAGCCCAGAAAAAAAAAAAAGCACAAAGTAGGTTTTGAAGGAAGAACAGGTTGCCTGAAATGCACTGGAAGATACTTAGATATTTCAATGCTTCTGTTTTCTCCCACAGACCACATCTTTACAGTCACATAATTAACTAAACAACAGCAAGAATCTATGAGCCTGCTGTGTTTATTGTTTGCCGATTACAAAAAAAGCATTTGACCAAGTAGAGCAAAACATAGCCTTTAATCTCCTCCAGTGATGTTTCACCCCTACAGATGTTCAGATCATAGAAGATGCCTTGATGGATGCAACCACAGAGATTAATTTGTAGGATAGTCCTCTGGTTATAAATATCAAGTGAATCATAAAATGGGCTCTTGAAAGGTATGCCCTTTTTAGGGCATAAGGTATAAGGTATCCCAAGTATAAAGTATCCGGAAGGAAAGAAATTACTATGACTGGTAGGATCTTCGAGTGTTCCCAATTGCAGGTGACATTGTGCTTGTGTCTTTCACACCTACTCAGTTTTCAATCCCTTTCCACTACAAAAAGAGCTAGTATAAATAATTTGTTATTCTTTTGGATCCATTTCTTTGGGAATATAAGTCTTGTAGTGGGATCTAGCTAGGTACAATTTAGTGATGCTGATTTCACCCCCAGACTGCCATACTGTAGAACCATGATTCTAAAGTATTAATAATCATGTGAATTTAGAATCATAAAAACAAATTTTTTACTGAAAGTAAATTAATAAATATCTACGTTCTGTCTTCATTGAGTATACTTCTATACTGGCAAAATGAATCATTTGTACAATTTCATATAGTACTTATTACACAAAACGTTAGGACATTTGTAAAACACCATCATGCCATTGGAAATTAAGGGGATGCCCATCCACTGGAGAAGAATTGAAAAAGTTGTGGTATGTAATTATGATGGAAAACTATTGTGCTATAAGAAATGATGAGCAGGTTGCTCTCAAAAAACAAAACAAAACAGAAAAAACCTGGAAAGACTTCCATGAACTCTTTCAAGTTAAATGTATTATGTACAAAGTAACAGTACTCATATAAGATGATCAGCTGAGAATGTTATTCTCAGCAAAACAATGATCTAAGACCACTTTGAGGGACTTATGATGAAAAGTGCTCTTCATACTTAGAGATAGAACTGATAGTGTATGAATATACACTGAAGCCAATCTTTAAAAAAACAATGACAACCTTTATTTGAGTTTTTTTGGGGGGGGAGATGTGGGGAAATATATATATATATATATATATATATATATATATATATATAATATGACTTTTATGGAAATGTTTTATATAATTTTACATGTGCCTTCTCAATGAGCAGGGTAACAGTGGAGAGGGAGAAAGGGAGTAAATTTGGAACTCAATGTTTTAAATAAATGTTAAATATTGTTTTACATGTAACTGGGGAAAATAAAAAAATATTAAGAAAAAAAGGAAGGAAAGAAAAAGAAAAGAAAGAAAGAATGAGCAAGATGATTTCAGAAAAACTTGGGTAGATGTGTAAACTCATGCAAAGTGAAGTTAGCAAAACCACAAAACCATTGTACACTAAGCAGTATTGTAAGGCTGATCAACCATGAAAGAATTAGCTACTCTGAATAAAATAATGATCTGAGATAATTCTAAAGGACCCATAATGAAAAAATGTTATCTGCTTTCAGAAAAGGGACTGATGAACTCTGAATGCAGATTGAAGCACACTTTTCTAACTTTATTTTTTGTGTATTTTTTAAAAATCTGTTTTCTTTTGCAACATGGCTAATATGGAACTATGTTTTGCATGACTCCACTTGTATAATCAACATAAATCACCTGCCTTCTCAAGAAGGGAAGAGGGACAGCAAAAGGAGAATTTGGAACTTGAAATATTTTAAAATAAATGAAAATGTAATTTAAAAATACTTAACAAAAATAAAAACATATTTAAAAAAAAGAAATATTACCATGTTCCAAACTTTAAAGAGCCTCTTCAATTAAATTCATAGTAATGCAAAGGCTTAGTAATCTTCCTAAGAAGACTGGCCAATGTTCATATTATGACATACAGTCAGATAGTCATACCCTTGTCTTAATCCATAAATACAGATATCTCAGATAGGTTTTGAATACAGATAATGAAGTGAACCCTGAAAAGAATGGATTATATTTGATTTGACATATTTTATGGAAGAAAAAGTAGGTGGATGGAGAGAAAGAGAAAGAGAAAGAGAAAGAGAGAGAGGAAGAGAAAGAGAAAGAGAGAGAGAGAGAGAGAGAGAGAGAAAGAGAGAGAGAGAGAGAGAAGTGTTTGGGGTCAGATTGCATAAGGCATCAAGTGCCAGATTAAGGAATTTGAACTTTGTCCTCCAGGGTTTTGCTTGGCATTTAGTATCTCCCTTTAGAAATTTCTGGCATCCTCATTAACATCCTACTACGAGGGTTAAGGATGTTTTCCTGAGCCTGGATACTATCAATCTCTTTTTTACATTGAGGATGACTATAAATCGTCAGACTAACTTACTTTGTACTGGTCCTATAAAAGGGAGACTCCTTCTGAGAGATTCTATGATGAGGAGAGAACTGTGAGCGAATTAAGAAAAATCTGGAGACTTGGGAGATAAAAGCCTATGCCTGAGCACTGTTCGTGTTTGTGGAGCAGCTAAGAGCAATGTAAGAGATTTAGGAATGGAGACTTCTGCTACCACCCATAAGGCCTGAGAAGTGTCAGTGAGTTAGAAATAAGGCATGTGATTCCAGGACATGGTGGAATCACATGATACATGAATAAAAAAATGAAAAAAAGTATTAAGTACTTCTAATGTTTCAATTTCTAAGAAGAAGCTCATATGCTAAAAGGGGGAAATAACCTGTAAAATTGCATTTCAACTGCAAGATAGATGAAAAGACCTCATTGTGCATAGAGTACAGAGAAGATGGTAATGAATCTTCTCTAATGTTATTTCTACTGAGAAAAACCATATTCTGTTGCTGAACTATTTTTGACAAGGCCAGATTGAGGTGAGAAGCACTTTCTTTTCCATATCCACTTGCCTTCATAACTGTGGCTGATGAGGAGACAAGGGCTACCTCACTTGTAGAGGGGTTTTCCAAGTCTCATCTGCACAGGGATTGCAGAGGCTAAACTAAAAGAATGAAGTCATGGTTGTGGGCAATGTGGTGTAGAGAAATAGTCCCTATGGGGACCAAGCTAGAAATAGAGCTAATAATATGAAGACTCCTTCTTTTTTGTGCCTCTTCAGTTTACCTGCTGTGGAATTCAGCCCTTTGGATAGAGGAGTTGGGACACATTTGGGGAAGATGGTTTTCTGAATAAGGCCATGTTCCTTACCTATACTTTTATAAAGAAAATGGCACTCAAAAGGAAATTAAACAAGCAGGTTAGCTTTGAAAATAAAATTTTTAATTCATTAGATTTTTTTTAAAAAAAGCAAGTTGTAAATAGATTTGTATTCTCTTTTATAATCCTCATATACTTAGTATATAGAAATGTCCTTTTTTCCCTATTTATTAAATTAAGAATAAAAATAAGTAATAATATTAAAAAAAAAAAAAAAAAAAAGAAAAGAAAATGAGGATATACCTGAAGCCATGTTGCCTGAAGTTAGAAAGATAGAATGGAAGGGAGTCAACACATGAAGAAGCAAAAATCTAGACTTTGCCCTGTACTACAGCCATAAATTATTCACATGGTATGTCTTTGATGAGAAGGGATCTACCTCTATTTCTACCATATGTTGTTTTCCTTCCAGTGGAAATCCAAATCTTTAGTACAGAACTATTAGGTTGATTAGGTTCTTAGACAAATGCATGATTTGCCAGAAAAGTGAAGGGGAATTATATTGATTAAAGGCCATAATTTATGTGTCTCTATCATTTTGCATTTTCTGTGAGATAAAGTAAAGCATGTCCTGTGTCTTAAGTGGCTGCTTAGGAACTGAACCCCTTTCACTCACAACAGTAGAGAACCACACATAAGTTTTATTCTAAAGTTTCTTGAAGAAATTCTGGGTGGGAACCACAAACCTGAAGATTGGGATTCTGGGTCCTGAGTTACATAGCACTACAGAATGATCAAATAATAAATATTTATTGACTCTAATACACTGTGTGGTCTAGGAACTGTAAACAGGGCCAAGAGTTCTATTCCCTCCTCCCATTAGTAATATAATAGAACAATGAGTTTATCAGATTAGTTTATTGTTACCTTGGAAGGCAGGGCAGTAGCCAGGGTAAGATATGGGATAGGTAGGAGGAAGAAGTAAGTAGAGCAGCTGTAAAGGATGGGGGAGGGCTCCCTGAATGAGAACAATGAGTGAAAGAGGGCTCCTTATGAGGCTCCCCAGTGGCTTCTTTGTGCTGTGGGAAATCTAGGGTGGGGCAGGGAATAGTGGTGGAATATGAGAGCTGTACCCCTCAGATCTACTGTCCTTCAAGGCTAAGGGTTCATTGTTCAGGAGAGTATCTGCTTGTTAATGAGATGAGTCAAAACCCATAAAGACTCATTCAGCCTCTCTATGTACTTAAAAGTTGCAACTTGGCTTCTTTCTGGGTGGTTGAATGGGCTACTCTAAGCAAAGAGGCTTTTTGACAGCAAGAAAGGTTTTTTTTTTTTTAATGGAGTTTTAGGAAAAAGTAGTCTGTTGATGATGTATAGAATGATAAATGCATCATTTTAAACTTTTAACTAATATTTTGTATAAAAATAAGAATCTTCGCTCTACCACACAGGAAATAAATAACAATAGCTGTCAAAGGGTGCCTGGAACACAAAATAATTAGCTTTACCTACTGCAGAAGTATTTTTTTCAGGCTTTAGGTGCAATTTGAAACAAACGAAAAGAAAACTAACAGTTTTATTAATAAATACTTCTTTTCCCTTTACACTACAGTTACTTTTCAGCTATATTTCTCACCTCACCACTAAATGAGACTTCCCTTCTAATAAAGAAAAAACTGACCACAGAAGTAGTCACATATGACAAGGGCTACAACCTCTACACTTATTATTCACATCCTCCTACCCAAGAAAGGAGCTACTTCCTCATCTTTTTTTCAGATAAAGATTTGGTTTCATTTTAGTATTTTAGATGTTATGTCTTAAAGATATTATTGTGTACTTCTTTCCAGCCCTTTAATTCATACCTATCTGATCTAGCTTTTCCCCATTAGAAGAAATTTAGGTTACTCCCCATGTAACCGTCTCAAAAGCAGTATCAAAAGTAAAGGGATAGATTTCTAGACTGAGGAGAATCTCCTTGGATTTAAATCAGGACCTGGCTAGTCATCTCAAGGACCGCATTTTAGTTTGGCTAAGACCATAGAATGTTTAACTCAGTCATTTCATTTCTCCAACTTGAGCTTGAGAGTCTTTAAGATAGACCCAAGATTAGGCTTCAGGTGAATAAAATAGGGGCCAGATAGATAAACAGCCATAAACAAAGTAAACAAACAGGGATCTCAGAACATTTCCAGGGAAGATGGAATGTGCAAGTTAGAACAGTTCTGGGCAGGTGTGCCCTAGCTTGATTGACATGTACAAGAAGCTGGAATCTCCTCAAGCCAACATGACAGAAGAAATGAGTTGGCTCAAGTAAGAAAATTATTCCTTAGCCATTTCTACAATTTTACAGCTAATGTTTCCCACATTAGTAAGAGGGGAAGGAAAGTCCTACTGGTTTTCCACTACTGATGTTTTCTTTGCTTTCCATACTAAAGAAGGAGGTACCCAGGCTGTCGTCCCATCCCCTGCCCCCAACTTCAGGATATTTTGGATATCCCCTTTAAGCTATTTCTGCCAAATAGCAGCTGACACTGTGAAGTCACCTTCTGCCCTTCAAAGATGGAAATAGATTTCTACATATTAGCATATAAAGTTTCAGAGGAAGCTTTGACTAGTAGCTGAGGATGCTATGACTTTCCAGGCATGAGAAGTTTGCTGTTTATTGACTTAATATTGGCTTGATGGCTTGACATTAACCTTACTAACCAACCTATTAATCTACTAATGCCTTAATTCACATCTAAAAATTGATGCTTCCACTCAGGAGAAACATTCTTAGCTTCCTGGTACATGAATAAAAGGTCCCCATTTCTGCCTGAGGGATTGTCTGAAATATTTCTCAGCCCAATGTAGATAAAGAGCCGCATTGGCCCATCAATGAAGTCTAATTAGATGTGCATCAAAACAGCTCAGCTCCCATACCATTTGTTTTCTCAGTGCTCATTTTTTAAAAGATTCCATATGAGAAAGATAAGGTATTGGTATAAATCCATCATCATAATAAGACAAGGAAAGTTGTATTGACTATCTGGGTTCAAATATTGCTTGATTCCTGAAGACTAAGCTACAATGTTCTTATGATGTGAATCCTAAAATAGCTTATTCTTAGGAATTGCTTGAGGGAGCCCATACTGCTCCTTTGTCAACTATGATCAGGTTAGTTTCCCAGACTGTACTGTTTCCATAGAATGATGTGAAGCCGGAATTTTTTTTTTTTAATAGCCTTTTATTTACAGGATATATACATGGGTAACTTTACAGCATTAACAATTGCCAAACCTCTTGTTCCAATTTTTCACCTCTTACCCCACCCCCCCCTCCCCTAGATGGCAGGATGACCAGTAGATGCTAAATATATTAAAATATAAATTAGATACACAATAAGTATACCTGACCAAAACGTTATTTTGCTGTAGAAAAAGAATCAGACTCTGAAATATCGTACAATTAGCTTGTGAAGGAAATCAAAAATGCAGGTGTGCATAAATATAGGGATTGGGGAATTCAATGTAATGTTTTTAGTCATCTCCCAGAGTTCTTTTTCTGGGCATAGCTAGTTCAGTTCATTACTGCTCCATTAGAAATGATTTGGTTGATCTCGTTGCTGAGGAGGGCCTGATCCATCAGAACTGGTCATCATATAGTATTGTTGTTGAAGTATATAATGATCTCCTGGTCCTGCTCATTTCACTCAGCATCAGTTCATGTAAGTCTCTCCAGGCCTTTCTGAAATTATCCTGTTGGTCATTTCTTACAGAACAGTAATATTCCATAATTTTCATATACCACAATTTATTCAACCATCCTCCAACTGATGGACATCCATTCAGTTTCCAGTTTTTAGCCACTACAAAAAGGGCTGCCACAAACATTCATGCACATACAGGTCCCTTTCCCTTCTTTATAATCTCTTTGGGATATAATCCCAGTAGTAACACTGCTGGATCAAAGGGTATGCACAGTTTGATAACTTTTTGAGCATAGTTCCAAACTACTCTCAAAATGGTTGGATTAGTTCCAACTCCACCAACAATGCATCAATGTCCCAGTTTTCCGCCTCCCTCAACAATCATCATTATTTTTCCTGTCATCTTAGCCAATCTGACAGGTGTGTAGTGGTATCTTAGAGTTGTCTTAATTTGCATTTCTCTGATTAATAATGACTTGGAGCATTTTTCATATGACTAGAAATAGTTTCAATGTCTTCATCTGAGAATTGTCTGTTCATATCCTTTGACCATTTTTCAATTGGAGAATGGCTTGATTTTTTATAAATTAGAGTTAATTCTCTATATATTTTGGAAATGAGGCCTTTATCAGAACCTTTGACTGTAAAAATATTTTCCCAGTTTATTGCTTCCCTTCTAATCTTGTCTGCATTAGTTTTGTTTGTACAAAAACTTTTCAGTTTGGTATAATCGAAATTTTCTATTTTGTGATCAGTAATGATCTCTAGTTCTGCTTTGGTCATAAAGACCTTCCCCTTCCACAGGTCTGAGAGGTAAACTATCCTATGTTCCTCTAATTTATTAATAATTTCATTCTTTATGCCTAGGTCATGAACCCATTTTGACCTTATCTTGGTGTACGGTGTTAAGTATGGATCAATGCCTAGTTTCTGCCATAGAAGCCGGAATTTTTGATAATCCATCTAGCCTGCTTCAACCTTGATGGGAATTTAGATTTCCCAGCCTGTCTTATTAAGACAAGACAGACACAATGTGAACTCTATCAACCATAATTGCATACAAAAAGGAAGTTAGCTTTCCCAAATTGTCTTGATTAGTATATCTTTAGATAAGTCAGGATTCCACCTGGCTCCTTCCTTGATCTCTCCCCGGTTCCTCCCCTTATTTCCTAGATCCTGCCTCTGCTCTCCTGAACTGTGTTCCCCAAAAACAAATTGCTTAGTCACCTAAGACTCTGCCTTGCTCTGTCATGGTTGATTAAGCCCGTGTGTTATTTATGTAATAAAATAGCAAATCTTTGGTACTATGATAGATGTCTGACTTGATTTTTTTCAAGTCGATTGAACTTTATGCTCTCCCAAATCTACTTCATATTACCATACCTCAAATTTTTATTACCACTTCACCTAGGCCTTAGTTTCTCATCTTTAAAATGAGATGATTACATTAGATGGTCTTTGAGGTTCCTTCAAGCCCTAAATCTGTGATCCTATGAATCTCTCTTCTGTTGGTTAAAAATAGAAGTAGTAAGTGTTTTGGCCTGGAACCATGAAATATATTTATGATTTTTAAATGTTTTGTCTAATGCCAAGTCCACACATCAACACTAGCAATTACTGACTGAGAACATATGCATCTCTTCTCAGCTGAATGACATAGATACCCCTTAAATGATGGTCACATGCTCTTTGAGGAGTGAGCAGCTGTTCTTTGTCCCATTTTATTTGGCCTAAATATAAGCTGTTAGCTCTTTGGAAGATTGTACTTGTCTGTTTCTCTGGTGAGGCTCTGAGTATAACTAATGAAGTATCTTTTAGAATAACAACAGATTATTTCGACTGATTCCTTATTAGCTCTCTTTCAAAAATGATCATTTTAGGATAGGTCTTTTTAACCTGTTTTATGATGTTGACCCCTTCTGATACAGGATTCTACCCCTTCTGAGAATAAGGTTTTGAAATGCACAAAATAAAATACATATAATTATAAAGAAAGTCAATTATAATTAACTAAAGTTATCAAATTTTAAAAAGTTTTTAGAGCTCAAATTAAAAAAAACCCTGTTTTAGATATATACCAAAATATTCATGGCAGCACTTTTTGTGATACCAAAAAGATTGATCACTCCTTTATTGGCCCCAGTCTCACTAATTTGTATCTCTCCTCGTTTAAGGGTTGTTTACTAGCTGCCTATACCTTCTCTTGTCCAAATCTCCTCCACCTTCAAAAAACTCCCCCTTTATCCATCTATGCTCTCTAGATATTGTCCTACATCTCTTCCTTGCTAAATTCCTTGAGAAAGCTATCTTCATTCTGCATTTCCTCTTCCTTTCCTCCTGCTGTTTCACCTCTGTGCAATCTGGCTTAGGATCTTAGATGAAATAGCTCTCTAAAGTTACCAATGATTCTTGATAACAAATCTAATGGCATTTGTCTCCATTTTTATCCTGCCTGACCTCTATGTATCCATTAACACTGTCAATTATCTTCTCCTTGAAAATTTCTTTAGGTTTTCATGACATTGCTGATTTTCCTCCTATCTGTCTGACCAATCTGTCACACTATTCTTTATTGAGGATAATTTGAGGATAAATTGAGGATAATTGAGGATAAATCAGAGGCTTGCTTTATGCAGATGATTCTCAGATCTTTTTATTCAGCCCTAGCATCTCTTCTGACCTCCATTTTCTGTCTCCAAATATTTATTAGATATCTCAAACTAGATGATCCATGTTGTTTTTCAGGTATCTTTCAGTTATGTTCACCTCTTTATGACACCATGTGAGGTTTTCTTTTTTTTTTTATGTTTCTTTTTTTATTTACAAGATATAGGCATAGGTAATTTTTCAACATTGACCCTTGCAAAACCTTCTGTTCCAACTTCTCCCCTCCTTCCTTCCACCCCCTCCCCTAGGTGGCAGGTAGTCCAATACATGTTAAACATGTTAAAGCATATTTATACAGTTATCTTGCTGCACAAGAAAAATCAGATCTAGAAAGAAAGAAAAAACCTGAGAAGGAAAACAAAAATGCAAGCAAATAATAGCAGAAAGAGTTCAAATGCTATGTTGTGGTCTACACTCAGTTCCCACAGTTCTCTCTCTGGGTATAGCTGATTCTCTTAATTACTGAACAATTGGAACTAGTTTGAATCATCTCATTGCTGAAGAAAATCATATCCATCAGCACTGATCATAGTATAATCTTGTTTTTCCCATATATAATGATCTCCTGGTCCTGCTCATTTCACTCAGCATCAGTTCATGTGAGTCTTTCCAGGTCTCTCTGAAATCATCCTGCTGGTCATTTCTTACAGAACAATAATATTCCATAACATTCATATACAATAACTTATCCAGCCATTCTCCAATTGATGGGCATCCACTCAGTTTCCGTTTCTTGCCATTACAAAAAGGGCTGCCACAAACATTCGTGCACATACAGGTTCCTCTCCCTTCTTTAAGATCTCTTTGGGATGTAAGCCCAGTAGTAACACTGCTAGGTCAAAGGGTATGCACAGTTGATTGTTGAGTTGATCGTTGAGCATAGTTCCAAATCACTCTCCAAATTGGGTGGATTCATTCACAATTCCACCAACAATGTATTGGTGTTCTAGTTTTCATTTGGGGTTTTCTAAGCAAGGATAATGAAGTGGTTTGCCATTTCCTTCTTCAACTCATTTTATTTTTATTTTATTTTTTTTCAATTCATTTTACAGGTGAGGAAACTGAGGCAAAATGGGGGTAAGTGACTTGCCCAGGGTCCAAGGCTGGATTTGAATTCAAGAAGAGAGGTCTTCCTGACTCCAGTAGATCTCCCATAGACATCTAAAGTTCAACATGTCCAAAACTGAACTTGCTACTCACTCCCCACCCCCAAATACTCATCTCTAATTAATTTTTCTTTTATTGTAAAGGACACCATGATCCTCATAATCACCTAGGTTTACAACTTTGACATCATTCTGGACTACTCATATACACTCGCCCTATATCTCCAATAAATTGCAGAGCCCTGTCTTTTCTACCTTCACATCTTTCATAGTATTCCTCCTTCTTTCTTCTGACATTGCTACTACCTTGGTGCAGACCCTCGTCCTCTCACAAGCGAATGGTTACAATAGCTTGCTGGCAAGACTACCTACCTCAGTTCTTTCTCCACTTCAATCAGCTGCTAAAGTGATCTTCCCAAAGCACAGATCTGACTATGTTATGCAGACTCCTATTCAAAAAGTACCAATGACTTGGAGTTTCAAAAAACTCCAAGATGAAATATAAAATCTGCTGGCATTCAAAGCCCTTCACAACCTGATTCTTTCCTACCTTTTCAGTGTTCTTATACCTTACTCTCTTTTGTGTGCTCTGTGATCCTGAGATGCTGATACCCTTTTTTATCCTTCACACAAGACCCCTGTATGCCCTTTCCCCCCATCTCCTGACTCTATTTTCACCGACTGTCCCCCAGGCCTGGAATCCTCTCCATCCTCATTTCTGCCTCCTGGTTTCCTTCAAGTCTCAACTAAAATCCCATATTTTACAGGAAACTTTTCCAATCCCTCTAAATTTTACTATCTTCCCTCTGGGATTCTCATTCTGTATTTTGCCTTGGTACAGAATGGTTTGCATGTTGTCTCCTTCATCAGACTGTGAACTCCTTGAAGTCAGGATCTCTTTTTGCCCTTTGTCTCCTTTGTGCCTGGCAGAGATTAGGTGCTTAATAAATGCTTGCTGATTTGAGTACTAGAAAACTGACAACAAAGAAAGCGCTTATTGACTGGGGAATGGCTGAACACATTATGGCAGATAAATGTAGCAGAGAATTAGTATAAAAAAAGCTTATAAAGATTTAGATCAGCTCAAAGGTTTTCCAGACTTTGCTGGCCATATCTATATGTGATAATCCAGGAATGTGGTTAATCAGATAGGATTGACAATGACTTTGCTCCAGTAAAACTGTGAAACTGATTATGATTGATTAATAGCTAAGAGTTTTAGTTAATCATTGCAACTAATATCTATGGATTGTATTTGAGTCAAATACTGCAGGCCTTAGCAGCTAGAGCCTATAAACCCAAAAGGCTTGTCTTTGAGATAAGAAAGATAAGGAGTAGATGAATGGGCCTGATCATGAGGTGTTCTGCTCAGCACTGGATCACTCTGCTGCTGATCTGTTACAGGACTTTCAGAAGGCTTTACTCAATTCTGTGTTTTCCCTGTTGCTGTGGATTTTGAAGTTCCCTCTTGCAAGTCCATAAAATATAAGCCCACCTTTGCTACTAATACAGACCAATCAGTCTTAGTTTGTGTCACTGAACCTTACATAACCACCAAACTATTAAAAACTGCTCTGACTGTGAGGTGTATCTTTGGTCACCGAGAGACCACTGACCTCTATTATTGGTAATTCTAGACGTGTTGATAGATAAATTGTGCTTGGAATTTTGTGTCCAGTTTCTCTTAATTACAGATTTATAGCAACAGGGTTTTTGCTTTTTTTTCTGTGCCATTTCATTTTTTACTCAGATGAGGAAAAAAGAAAATATAGAGTTGAAAAACTAGGGAAAACCAAAAGTAGGTTATTTGGTAGTTAGATTAATGTAGAAGAATATGAACCAGAGGTAGTCTAAGCTTCCATAACTGAAACTGGGAACTATGAAGAATGCTCATCATAAGATTTCAAAGGTAATAGGGAGCCATTGGCATTTATTGAGTTGGGGGAAAGGTAACATGATTAAGTCTGAGCTTTAGGTAGATCAGTTTGGCTCTTGATTAAAGGATAGACTGGAGTTGGGGAGAGACAAAGTAGAGAAACCACTAAAAAAGCTATTGGAATAGTTCAGGAGCAAGGTGATAAGAACTTGTACCAAGGTGAGTATGTGAATAGAGAAAAGGGGATGTGCATACAAGAAATATCTTGAATTTAGAAACAAGGGTTGGCAATTGATTGTGTGTGAATGAGAAGTCCAGATACACTTTAAGCCAGGCTTTTTGATTTAAAACCTGGCTGACTGGGAGGATATTGGTAACCTTGACAGCAATAAGAGAGTTGGAAAGAGGAGAAGATCTTGGAGGGAAAGATGAATTCACTTTTGGAGATGTTTTGTTTGGACTGCCTATAGAACATCCAGCTTGCTTTTTTCTAAAACTGTTAGGATTAGAGCTCCTATTGAAATAGAAGAAAGAAATGTTATTAAAAACCTAGTAGAGCGAGTGAACCCAGGTGGATTACATTACATGCTGCAGTAGGTAAAAAAGGATGAACATTGATGAAAGGCTTTTAGATTTAGTAGTTAGGATTCATTGATGCAAATGTATCACCTAAAGACATCAGAATTCAGATTAATGTAATGATCACTGGACTCTAGTAAATTGATGATGAAACATATTCCTCTCATCTTATTAATAGCCCATTTGATGGGCTATGATGTAAAATGGTGTGTCTGAATTTAGACATAGTTAATATATTCATTTGTATTGGTCCTAGCTATTTCTCTTTGAGACAAGGGAGGAGCAATGAAAGTGAAAATTCTAAAAAACGCTAATGAAATATTTTAAAAGATTATAAAAGGAAGAAAGCAAGGGATGGGAGTGAGAGGGAACAATTTAACAAAACCATTCAACACCTTAACTATGACAGTAAATACAATATTCTACATGCATAGTCACTCACCTCTAAAATGAAGGGACAGATTAATTTTCTCAGTTTTTCTCCATGCTTGATTAGCATAAATACAGAGCACATATTTCTATTTTACTATTTCCATTTGCATTATTATAGTAACATAGGCTCATAGGATACTAAATTTAGAGCTAGAAAGGATCTTAGAAGTCATTTAATTCTATTCCCCTTATTTTACAAATGAGAAATATTGCGTGCAACATATTTTTTAATTATTCCTTCATCCATTGGACTTTGATGTCTCTGGAGGACAGAGTGAGGCTGATGACTTTAAGCAACTCTAATTCACAAGTTAAGACATCACCCGTATAATATTATTGGTCCTTTTCAAGAAGAACAAACAACAACTTTGTTTTGTTTTCTTTGCTACCATTAATATTTTGGTGGGTATAGGAGCTTTATTTGTGTCATTGCTATCCTGGAATATATAGCTAGTAGGAGGAATTCAAGGTCAAAAGGTAGGAACCGTTTAATTTTTTTGTATAATTCCAAATTGCTTTCAAACAGTTGAACCAGTTAGGTTCAAATTTGCAGAAGAGATTGAACTGAGAGTGCAGTAATGTATCTGTTTTTCCATAGTTTCTTTGGTCATTTCCTTCTTTGTAACAGTTCTCTTGGTATGTTTGAGATGAAATCTTAGAGTTGTTTTTGATTACATTTATCTTCTTGTCAGTGATTTGGAGCAACATGCATTAATTCTTTAAAAACTACATGTGATCAATTGTATCATGAAATTACAAATGAGAGTAATTTATAATCTGATGAATTTTAGTAGCAGTAGTAACCCATAATCATTAATTTTTTTTCATTTAAAAAATTCTCTTGATAAAGATACAGTGGTATAGTTACCTAACAGCTGCTATTTTGCATCATCCAACACTTGGCAGAGTGCCTGAGACATAATAGACACTTATTAAATGCTTATTGATTATTGATTGATCAGTAAATGGAATTTCCTTTTTGGCAGTTCATGCTAATGAAACTCCAGGTGGGAGCAAACAACAACAAAAAAGAAAATAAAACAGATCAAGATCTGCTTTATTTTTTGTTTTCATATTCCTAGTGCTTAGTACAATGTCTGACATGAAGTAGGCACTTAATAAATGCTTGTCTATGGATAAATTGATTGATTGACTGGCTATTGACAACCACTAAATAGCACTTCTGCCTCTAGCTGACCCGAAGTAGATTGGGACTACTTAGCACAAATGAAACCATGCTCCATTTAAAATACATCCTTATTAGAGAACCCTGTTTACCATTGCTGCCTGCTGATTTTAGAAATATTGTCCCCTGAAACTAACACCAGGAATCCTTGATTATACAAATAATCAACATGTACAAATTTGCCATCTCATAATTTAGCCAGTAGGAAACAAACCCATAAGACATGATCTGAATTTTGAGATTCCCTTGGACAGAGCTGTGTCAGTGTCTTTTCAATACGGTCACTTGGGTGATAGTTGGAAACTAGGGATACATTTTGCATGTTTCAGGGTTTGGGTAGAGATAGTGCCTTACATTTTTATATATATCCAAAACATTGTAGAAAAGTAAAAGATAAATTGTAGGGAAAGCTACATTTCAGGAAAAGAGTAAGTGTACTAATTAGGCTCTGTTCTGTCTAAAGCAAGGGTTATTAACCTAGAGTTCATAAATTTGTTTTTAAAAATGTTTTTTGATAACTATATTTCAATATAATTGGTTTCCTTGGAATGCCATGCATTTTATTTTATACATTTAAAGATATGAATTTAAGAAGAGGTCAGACAAATCATTTCCAATGGAGCAGTAATGAACTGAACCAGCTACGCCCAGAGAAAGAACTCTGGGAGATGACTAAAAACCATTACATTGAATCCTCAGTCCCTATATTTATGCCCACCTGCATTTTGGATTTCCTTCACAAGCTCATTGTACAATATTTCAGAGTCTGATTCTTTTTATACAGCAAAATAACGGTTTGGTCATGTATACTTATTGTGTATCTAATTTATATTTTAATCTATTTAACATTTACTGGTCATCCTGCCATCTAGGGGAGGGGGTGGGGGGTAAGAGGTGAAAAATTGGAACAAGAGGTTTGGCAATTGTTAACGCTGTAAAGTTACTCATGCATATAACCTGTAAATAAAAGGCTATTAAATAAAAAAAAAATAAAAAATAAAATAAAAAAGAAGAGGTCAGAGACTTCACCAGAATGCTAAAGAAGCCCAGCCAGTAAAAAAAAAAAAAAAAAAAAAAAAAGGTTAGGAACTCCTGCCCTAGAGTAAACATAGTGAAACTGGCAGCTGGACATGGAAGAGCAACCTATTTGAGGCTCCATGGATTGTTATCCAACAATCCTCTGGAAGACAAAGCTAATGATACAATAAAAAGAATATGTTGTTCCAGGGTACATAGCTACTATTAATAACACAGACTCTATTCAGGAAGTCTACACAGATAGCTCACAAATACAGGAAAGTAAATTAGAAGCCCACTTTAAAATGCCTAGCTTGAACTCCTGCAATTGTCCAATTACTGATAATGACACATGGCACAGACAAAATGAATCAAAAATTAGGAATAAGACTAGAGTGTCTATTATATCAGGGCTTAAACTTTTTCCACTCATGACCCCTATTCACACAAGAAATTTTTATGTGAGCCTGAGTTTATAGGTAATAAAATAAAATATTTATTGATAATAAATAATAAAGGAATTTTTAAAAGTAATTTTTGGTATAAATACAATTTTGCCATTTATTAAAAATCAAAACAAATTTGTATATAAAGAGATAGATGTTCTTGCTTATTTTTACACAGAGAATTAAATCTTAGCAGAATATTTGATAACTTTTATTATCAATTTTTTCCCAACCCCCACATTCAAAAATGCCCATATGGGGTCATGACCTACAATTTAAGAAGCTTTTTATTATATTATTCAATGCTAGAAATATTATGTTTTTGATGTTCTAAATATATATATGTATAAGTGTGATATGTATTATGTGTGTATATGTGTGTGTATGTTTTCGAGGCATTTGGAGTTAAGTGACTTGCCTAGAATCACACAACTAATATGTGTCTGAAGTCAAATTTCAACTCAGATCCAACTGACTTTAGAGACCAGTCCTCTATCTAGCTGCCCTCATATTTTTTCTTTTAACAGGATAAAGAAACTGAGAGAAGGTAAAAAACCCAAACTCAGGTCAAATATTTATTGATAGAATTGGGACTGGAATTCTAACTTCTCAGTTCTCAGTCTCTTTGCATCAAAATGCACCTTTTAACTTATTAAAATGACTGTTTTTTGTTTCCAATTTGGTTTATGTGAAAGAAGACAGTACTAATTTCTATGTCTGTCTGGTAGATACTTAATTAGGCAGATTATTCCTGATCCTCATACCAGAAGCTGTCTCATAAGTCTACTGGAAAGTTCATCCTTCCTCAGGGAGAAAAACAATTTGTGATTAGAAGCTAATTTGATGAAGTTTGCAAACATTTCTATGACAGGAGAGAACAAATTCCCAGTTGGATACTTCTCTACCTCTATGACTCATTCATTCCTTCAACGAAGCATTGGTAAACACTGTAAATCAGGATCACTGTCAGATTTGGGGAAATTCAAAGGTATAAACAAAATAGCCCCTGCCTTCAGGGAGCTTATATTCTAATGGGAAAAACAATGTATACACAACAGTCAATACCACACACACACACACACACACACGTACAATAAGTGCCTCATGGTAAGTGACACACAGCAGGTAGTTAAATACTTGTTTATTAACTCTCAGAGTTGTTGCAAGAAAGTACTTTGTAACCCTTCAAGTGCTACATAAACCCTCAATTTTTTTCTCTCTCTCACATATTTCTATGTTCACAGCAGCCCTTATGGTGACTAAGGTACTGTGGTGCTTGACTTGGAGGGTGAGGACGAATATGGTGCTGCATGTGTGTTCATATTTACATAATGCATGTTTGGTAATCTGAACTTTGGCAATCCTGTACAAGAGATAATGCCTGGAACACTATTTTGGTGCCCTTGAGAAATTCACAGAACCAGAGGAAGGTCTGCACATGATTGGTTTATTCTCCATGGGCAAGTAATAGAAAGAATTGTACAGTGAAGAGAGATCGCAGTTTTCATCGATACAGGGAATAGCCCACCCATAACAATTTATCTCAATTATAGTTTAACCATGCCAAATCATCATAAATAGGGGTGGGACTAGAGCCAAGAGCTGAGATCTGGATTTGGATTTGGATAGACCTGGATTAGGATTCTACCTCAGACAATTTTTGTTGGGGAGATTGGTTCTTCCTATCTTATCCAGGCTGAAAGTACAATAGCCACTCATAGTTGGATTTTTATCCTCCCTTAGAAAGACAACTTCTTTGAGTCACAGTTTCCTTATCTGTGAAATAGAGATAATAATAACCTCAGTATTATTGTAAGGATCAAATAAGCTAATATATATATATATATATATATATACACATATATAATGCTTTTAAAATATTATATTTGTATAAGCCATTACTTTTTTGTTATTATTTATCTGTCTGGCATTGAATTTGTCTCTTCAGGTCTTCTGTCAATGAATGTGTAGCTAAGTGGACATCAAATGTAAAGGTGGGCTCAGAATTATACAGAAATTTATTATGAAAGGGGTACCTACTGGATGACCCAGGCTTCTGGGTCTGCTAAGAAACCAGGAGAAAGGCAATATGTGGCGTCTTGAGTCCAGCGAGCTTTGGTGAGCTTAGTTAGAGGACTCAAAGCATGTATAAGAAGCTAAATGAAAAGACTGATTTCATCATCACAGGTTGAATCATCCAGGAATATCTGGCCGGTGGGAATTGCTTCAGGTATACCAGCCAGAATAGCAAATATGAGGTAAGGCCAGAGAGAGAAAAATCCTGGGAAAATCTGACTCACTCCCCTTTTTGACTTATTTCTCTCTCACTGCTTAGCAAGAAATCATTTTCATAATATAAAACATAGATGTCTAACAGGTCCTATCATGGTAACAACATCACCTTCCAAATTTGTTTTAACTAAGATTATTGGAAACTCTCTTATTATATTTTAGTTTGTAGGGAACCAAGACTGAAGAGATATGTGGTGAATGATTAATAATAACTGAGGAAACAATCCAAGCTATATCCAAGCAAAACAGGCATTATCAAATGGATTGATTGACTCTCCAGTTCAGTCCCCAAACACTAAATATTGAGACAGACTTGCATGAATTAAAAGCAATCAAATAAAACCAATTAATTCTATTTTAAAAATTGACCAGTGTACAAGTCAGAGTACAAAATTAGGTAATCTGATTTCTAATTGGAGGAAATATTAGGGGCTTTCCAAGTTGGGGTGGATGAAGAATGAGTTTCAGCCAAGTTTCAAAGGTGATGAGTTAGTTTCGGGGTCTTTCTTTTCCCAGGATTGAGAGATGCTAATTAATTGCCTCCACCTGCATTTATAAAACAATAGATGACTTATATCATCTAGTTTCCCAGGGTGATTTGCAAAGAAACAATAGAATAAAGGAGAATACATGAGGCAGCACAAAATGGAGTCACTGTTCATGATATAGATTCTCATTGGTTCTCTTGATTTCCACATCAAATTAACTCCATTTTATAACTGGCCTTTATCTCATCATGAAATCTTCTTTTTAAAATCTTCTTGAATTTTTTTTCCATTTGTGACTCCTTTTCACCCAAGAAATTTTTACATGATCCAGGTATGTAAAATAGATATACAAACAAAATATTTACTGATAATAAATAATAATTTTGCTACTTCCACATTCAAATATGGTGTCATGATCCACAATTTAAGAAGCTTTGGAATGGAGGGACAACAGTTTAGACAAGTGACTAATCAATATATATTATAATGGCTTACATTTATATCTGTTAATCAGTAAACATTTAGTAAGTTAATAAGTTGCTGTTTATTATTTGTCAAACCTTGTGCTAGGCATGGAAATTCAAAGACAAAAAGAAAGCATTCTATAGAGGCAAATGATATGAAAGCATAAAATGTAAATATAAAACTAATAAATAAAGTAAATACAAAGTAATTTTGAGGTGAGTACACCTCAATTTGAGGTGGGAGGCAGGGATCAGGAAAAACCTTTTAACACTTGAACTTGAATGGGATCAGGTGAAGTTTCTCAGAGGCTGTTGGACTTTAGGCCTAAATTTCAGGAAGTCACATGATTCCTATTCTCATGTGGAAATGAGGGCTGCAGTGCAGAAAAGGTCAGACCCTAGGTCTAAGCTTCAGGAAGTTAAGTGACTCACAGGAAGCAGATAGTATTGCTGACCATTGGTCAATGGTTCCTTTTTAGTCTATCCAATGAATGGGTTGAACCCAAATCTCTTTGCTATTTAATTCATTCACTTATGCTGGACTGCTCAGTTGATGTGCTTGGATGTGTCCTTGCAAGGACCAAATAAATGCTTCCTGTTTGTATCTGAAGATACCTTTAAGTAGTCATTTTGGGTAAGGGGTCTAGCATCCATCCCACACAAACCCAACTTTTAAGGAAGCAAGAGATCCTAAGAGTTGTCAGGGAGAAGGTAGTGCATTCTAGGTATGGGCAGAAGAGATAAGATAATATAATGTATGTGAGAAAGAGCAAGTTGGCCAATATGGCTGAAGTGGAAGAATGTGTGAAAACAGTAATAGCTATCAAACTCGAAAAATCAAATTGGAATCAAATTGTAATGCATCTTAAGTGCCAAAGAGCAAAATCTTTATTTGGTCCCAGAGACAATAATGAATTCCTGGAATTTTTCAAGTAGGGGAGTGATATGGTCAGATTTATGCTTTGGAAATAAACTTTGGCAGCTGTTTGGAGAATTCACTGAAGAAGAGACTGGATACAGGGAATCCATTGAGAACTACTGTGATGATCTACAAAAGAGGCAGTGAGAGCTTGACCTGGGTTATGGTTTGAAAGAGAAGGGAATGGATTTGAGAAATATTGTGGTGATAGAATTGATAAAACTTGACAGTTGTTTAGATATCATAGTAAAGGAGAGTGAAGAGTTTAGGATGATTCTGAGTGACAGGAAGTGGTGATACTTTTGAGAGAAATAGGATAATTTAAAATAAAGGATAGGTTTTTGGGGAAAGATTAATGAGTGCCTGGAGGAACTAGTATTGCCCTTACATGTGCTATGTGTTTAATTGAAACTATGGAAAAACTAAGATGTCATTACACAGTGAAACAGGTAGAAGAAAAAAACAGTATGATACAGTAGAAATAATGATAAAAGTGGCATCATTGTGGAACCTGAAGAAACTTAGATTGAAATATTACCTCTGACATTTCCTAACTGTGTTACCACCAACGGTGATATCATACATTAGCTATCCTCAGTGCTTGGTGATGAGGGGAGCCCCAAAACTCTTTCTCTTTTTCTCTATCTCTCTCTGACTTTGGGGGGAATGCTAAGCTCTCCCCTGAGAGACCCCCCAGGGAATCAAGATAAAAATGGGTTCATTCTGTTATCTGGGTGGGACTAATTGAATACAGGACCACTCCTAGCCCTATTGAGTCGGAAATTAGCCCAGAGACACTCTTTCAATTCCAAGATTTTCTATTCTGCTCCCAGCCCCCATCAAGAGCTGCCACCAGCTTCTAGACAAGGTTCTAGGAAGCATTTTGGGGCTCATTCCTTGCAGAAGACCTAACCTGCCATGTCAAGGAACCTCTCTCTCCTCTTGGTATAAGCTGCAACCCTCTGCCCACTGAAATGACATTCTCTTTCAGCGTTACTCCTTCCTTATCTCTCTCTCTCTCTCTCCTATTTCCCTAACAAGACCTTATTCACTTTCTCTGCTAGGATAGGATTTTTCTGCTAAAAACTTTATACCTTCTGTGGGGACCTTGCCATCAAGGAATTCAGTCTTTCTACCAAAAGCTGACTTCCCAATGCCAATAAGAAACTTCTTTTTGCCAGTCTAGCTTTTTGGGTTCATAAATTCCTTTATGAAGGACCTCTGTGCCGACCAAAGGGGTTTCCACAACTCCCTGCCCTGTGTCGAACCTCATCATTTGGGGACACAACCCCAAACCTCATCACTTGGGATCTTTTCATTCTGGAACATTTATCCATTCCTCAAAGCTTATACCCTAGAAAATCTCTCAGTTTGGTCAACCTTCTTTTCCCATTGGTGAATTCCTCCCTGAGTATCTCCATTTGGGAAAGGGGTTCAGGCTAGCCAAATTTTACTACCCTCCCAACTATGCATTTGACTTCTTGGACTTCAACTTCATGCTCCTTAATTTCCCCTAATTCCTTTCACTTTTCTTTTCCATTCGTATGTATAGTTTTTCCTCTTTAGAATGTAATCTCCTTGAGAGTGGGACTAATTCTTTTGTTTATATTTAAATCCTCAATGCTTAATACAATGACTGGCACATAGGAAGCCGTTAATAAATGCTTGCAGCTTACCTACATGTTAAGTTTGAGACATCTGTGGAGCATTTAGTGGAAAATGTCCAATAGATTGCTGACAATGCAGGGCTAGAGTTCAAGAGCAAGATTATTAGTTTTTGCCTATTAAAATAGTTTTCAAATTTCAGCTCAAGAATATGGAATACCTTTGAAATACATTTTGAAAAATAGAAACTTACATGGAAACAGCACAGTGTAAAATGACAATGATATTGGAGTGGAAATCGGAGGATTTGGATTTGAATCTCAGCTCTGATATTTAGCAGTTGTATGATAATGGCAAGTTATTTTTCCTTTTGGGGTCTCAGTTTCCTCATCAACAAAATGTGAGAGTTGAACTAGGCAAAATCTAACGTCCCTTTCAATGAGATCCATTGACCAACCAATCTGATAAAGTCAAATTTTCATTCTTTTTTTGTCCCCACATAAGTATTTTATTTTACTTTTTAAAAATGTAAATTAAATTTTAAATACACATTTCTTTATGAATCATGTTGGGAGAGAAAAATCAGAACAAAAGGTAACCATGACAGAAGAGAAAAAAGTGAATATTGTATGTGTTGATTTCTATTTAATTTCCATAGTTCTCGTTCTGGATTCAGGTAACATTTTCTACCCAAAGTTTTTTGGGACATTCTTAATAAAGAAAACATGAAGTATTTATGAAAAGGATGAAAAAGTTTTAAAGGAACTGATGATTATACTGGTGAATTCTTGATTAAATCAGCTGTAAAAGATACTGTTTTCCATATTTGCCCTGCAGCCTCTAAAGTCTGTTCAGCAATGCCTGAATGCACCTAGAGTAGAAGAGATACACTTGAAAAATGACCCTTTAAAAGGTATTGGTGGGTAAGAGGGTAGTCAAGTTGTCATGTTATCTGGGGGCACCATGGCAACCAGGCAAAGGAGTTCATTTGTTTGGAAAAGGGCAGTTGGAGGTGGAGGAATGGGAACAATGCCAAGTATAGAGATTTTAGCTGGCTGGGTGGTCAGTGGGTCAATGGAGGACAGAACAATGCTGAACATTGTAGATATAAGAGATAAAGGGGCCAGGAGGCAAGAAGGAAAAGATACAGGAGCAAGGCAGGTACATGTAATATCCAAGGAGCTGATTTAGAAAATTGGAAACTAAGGGCAGTTCAAGAGCAAAAGCAGGGAAATTAAAATCACCTCAAGGGAGGACAATAATGGGATTTTTTTTTTTTTATGAGAGACCTTTTTTTCCCCTTAACTTCAGATAGGACGGAGGTAGCAAGATGAGGTGTTTGGTAAAGAATAGTTTCGAACCTCTTCTCCAAGATTAAGCTAGATAAATATGAGGAAATGGAAGGGAGGGAAGGGAAAGGAAGATATAGGTTCAAACCTCATCTTACTTGATAGCTATGTGACTCTAGGCATATCACTTCACTGGTCTATCAATCAGTCAACCTTTATTAAGAGCCTGCTTGTGTCAGATATTGTACTAAGACCTGAGGATACAAAGAAAGACCAACTATAATCCCTGAGCTCAAGCAATTTACAATCTAGTGGTAATGTGCAAACAAATAAAGTATGGAACTAGTGAGGATACTCAATGGATAGAGCTCTGGATCTGGAGTCAGGAAGATCAGAGTCCAAACCTGCCCTCAAATATTTACTAGTTGTGTGATCTTGAACTGGTCATTTAATCTCTGTTTGCCTGCTCCACTGGAGAAGGAAATGGCAAACAATTCAAGTATCTTTGCCAAGAAAACCTCACGAAAATTATGATTCATGATGTTATGAAAAGTGAGACAGGTTTAAATGACTGAACAGTAAACTATATATAGGATAAGTAGGAAATGAAAAAAAAAAAAAAAAAAGGAATGTACCAAAATTAAGAGAGGTTGGAAAAAGCTATAAAAGATAGGATTTTACTTGGAACTTAAAGGAAGATGGAGAAATCTGTAGATAGTTATGTCATCTGTAAAAATGATGGCCTCTAAGGTCCTAAATCTATAATTAATTAATATGGCAAATTAGCCTGTTCTTATGAGATTTTTCATCTCTATGTATGGAAGAGCAAAGAATGGGGCAGAAATCCATTTGCTTAAATAAGACATAAGGTTATATGCTTAAATAAGGTATCATGGTGATTTGCATTTGTGTAGCACTTTACAATTTACTTATATCTCAGCAACTACTCCAAAGAACCTGCTAAGATGGGAAGCACAAGTATTATCATTATGATACAGATAAGAAAATCAAATTAGGACAGCAGATGAACTTGCCCAAAGGCAGAAGTAGTAAAACTAGAACCATAATCCAGATCTTTCCAGATCTGTAAATGTTGTCTAATCTTGGTAGTTAGTGAACAAAGGAGGGGATATCATTTTAAGGACAATTTTTTTTTATGTTAGTATCTTTGATAATAAATTCATTCATATTCATATATTTTATTTTTATATTATTTATATTCCCCATAACATTGCTTCCTTTCCAACCCTCTCACAAATCCATCCTTTTTTTCCCCCTGAGGCAATTGGGGTTAGGTGACTTGACCAGGGTCACACAGATAGGAAGTGTTAAGTGTCTGAGGTCAGATTTGAACTCAGTTCCTCCTGATTTCAGTGCTGGTGTTCTATCCAGAGTCACCTAGCTGCCCCAGATCCATCCTTTTTAATAAAAAATAAAAAAGAAGGGGGAAAATTCTACAAAGCAAACCAAAACATTGAAGATATTAACATTTTGTGAAATATGCCAAACCTGTTCATGTAAAATTACTTGCTACTTTTAATCCATTCCTTTTTCTTTAATATTCCTGAATTCCTACCTTAATAAAAAAAAATTTCTATTACTTTCAATTAACTATCCATTTTTATGACCCTTTGTGAGAAATTACCTATGCTGCCAATGAGAAGTGGTAAGATATCAAATAATATGTGCTTGATCTTCTGAACAGCAAAAACAAAACAAATCATGAAAATACATTCTTATTTTAAAATTATTTTATGTGATGTCATCCAAGACTATCTCAAAATATTCCTAAAGATGTAATCCACTCTACAAGGAATTATTAATTGAGTGGATGCCCATCAGTTGGAGAATGGCTGAATAAGTTGTGGTGTATGAATGTAATGGAATATTATTATTCTATAAGAAATGATGAGCTGGCTGATTTTAGAAAAGACAGGAAAGTACTGATGCTGAATGAAGTGAGCAGAACCAGGAGAACATTGTACACAGTAACAGCAAGATTGTGTGATGATCAACTATGATGGACTTAGCTCTTGACAGCACTGCAGTGGTGGAAGACACTTTCGATAGGCTTGGGATGGAAAATGCCATCCACATCCAGAGACAGAACTATGGAGACTGGATACAGATTGAAGCACACTATTTTCACCTTTTGTTTTGTTTGCTTTTTCTTTCTTGTGGTTTTCCCCTTTCGTTCTAATTTTTCTTTCACAACATGATAAATATGGAAATATGTTTAAAATTTTGTATACATATAATCTATATCAAATTGCTTGCTGTCTTGGGAGGAGGGAGGTAAGGGAAGAAGGGAGGGAAAAAATTGGAACTCAATCTTACAAAAATTAATGTTGAAAAGTATCTTTATATGTAATTGGAAAATAAAATACTATTCTTTAAATATATACACTAGCACTATATAGTAAAACAAACAGAATTTGGAATAAAACATTGGGTATATAATAGGTAGATTATTTTACCCAAGTATCTGTTTTTAAAATGGGGGGCGGGAAGCAGATCTATTCTTATACCCTTCATTTTTGACCTTGGCTTTGCACAGTTAGAATCATCAAAGACATCCCACAGTGCTCTGCAGCCTAGGGAAGGAAGTCAAGAATATTAAATCTTCCTGCAGTGAAATTTTTCTGAAAGGCTGAATGGAATTACTCCACTTGAAATGCAGCCAGAACTCTGGAGTAAACAACCCCACCCTTGGTATTTAAAAAAAGGGCCCAGGAAATCTTTCAGGGCTCAAGGTAACCTAGGCACTCAACTCAATCTCCTCACAAAGGCTCTGAGCAGGCCTTTGTACAGCAGAAGCATGCTCCTGGGGGGCAGGGCACATTCCAATCTCCAGCTGGGCCTCCTGAAGGTGTTCCCTGGGCAAAGTATTAACTCTGCCTCCTTTTCCTCAACCCCACCCTTCATCCTTCACCCAATGTTTGTAGTAAATGTCACATACAGTAATTCGCTAAGCCAAAGGTATTGATGAATAGAAAAGGAATTCAAGGGAAAATATGAAAAGGCGGGGCTAGTTTATCATTATTCTTGTAGCTTAGCTTTGCTTTGTAGATTGTAGTTTTGCAAAATTGTTATAACCATATCTCCAAAATTGATTGGTGTAAAAATGCCATTCTTAACTGTCATTAAAGTTACACAATAAAATGTATATAAGTCTTGTAGAAGATCATAAATCTCCCTACAAATGTCTCATATTGAAAAAGAAAAATTGATTCTCAGGCAGAGATACCTGTAAGAAAAGACAGTCTACATTTAGAGAGAACAACACAATAGTGGGGGAGGGGAAAAGAGGGAAGAAAGGAAGGTATCTAATAATTTACTGTTCTATAGTGCTTGAAATGTTTAGAGCTTGAAAATGGTCTTTTCCCATCATTGCTAAATATTCAGTATAAAAACAGGTATTAAGTGTCTACTATGTGCTTGAGATTGTATTAAATGCTGAGAATAATAAAGAAAAAGAGTCCTTTCCAAGTTTCTCTACAATAATATTCCTATAGTAGCAATTATCAACCTCAATTTGTCCAGCCAGCCCCAATCAATAAGTGTGTTCTTGTTCTCTCTCTCTCTCTCTCTCTCTCTCTCTCTCTCTCTCTCTCTCTCCAATTTTCAATTAGTCAAGTCAACAAGTATTTATTAAGTATCTACTATGGACAATCACTAAGCACAGGGGATTGTTGTTCAGTTGTCTGAATTTTGTGACCAGATTTTGGATTTCTGTGAGAAAGGTATTGGAATGTTTTGCCATTTCCTTTTCTGGCTCATTTTACAGATGAGGAAATCAAGATAAACAGAGTTAAGTGACTTGCCCATGATCATAGTAAATGTCTAAAGGATGAATTTGAGCTAAAGTTTTCCTGACCCCAGGCCAGGTGCTCTATCCACTGCACCACCTAATTGCCCCAAACTGGAAATACAAAGAATCAAAAGATTTACTGCCAAATCATAAAGGAGAGAAAAGGACCCACATGTGCAAAAATGTTTGTAGCAGCTCTTTTTTGTGGTAGCAAAGAATTAGATAAGGAGTTGATGTCCATCAGTTGGGGAATGGCTGAATAAGTTGTAATACATGAAGGTAATGGAATGTTATTGTTCTACAATAACTGATTTTACAAAGCTGATTTTACAAAGACCTGGAAAGATTTACATGAACTGATGCTGAGCAAAACAAACAGAATCAGGAATACATTGTACACAATAACAGTAAAAATGTGCGATGATCAAATATGAAAGACTTGTTTTTCTCAGTAGTTCAGTGATCCAAAGCAATCTCAATAGACTTTGGACAGAAAATCCTATCTGCATCCAGAAAAAGAACTGAGGAGACTAAATGTCAATCAACATATGCTATATGTACTTCTTTTTTTAAAAAACTCTCTTATGGTTTTCCCCTTTTACTCTGATTTTTCTCTCCCAACATGATTCATAAAGCAATATATATTAAAAATAAATACTACAATAGAAAAAATTTCCTGCCTTCTAATTACATCCAGACAAACATGTACAAAACAAGCTATGTACAAGTCAAATAGGAAATAATAAAAGGAAGGGATTGGAATTAAGAAAGATTTCTTGAAGAAGAGGGAATTTTAGCAGAAACTTGAAAGAAATCAGGAAAACCAGGAGACTGAAATGGGGACATTCTAAGGATAAAGGACAATCCATGAAAATTCTTGAAGGTAGGAGAGGGAATGTCTTATTTGTTGTTTCAGCTGTTTTTCAGTCCTGACAGATTCTTTGTAACACAATTTGGGATCTTCCTGCTTCCAGGACCAAGTTTTATTCACTGTGCCATTTAGCTGCCTAGTGACTGATGAGAGAGGAACATTCCCACAATCACTGGGTTGGAGAGGACACTGTGTAAGCATAAAGTGTAGGAGGATTGGAAAGGGAGGGAGAGGCCAGGTTATGATTCTTACCTTGAACACATCTGTCCATTTTATGAGTGCATTCATGAGTGATTATGTGGAACTCTTGGCAATAATAATGCCTTCCTTTTTTTTTTTTTTTAAAAGTTTTATTGATTTTTTTTCCTGTAATTTTCCAAACTGCCTTCCTCCCCCAATGGAATTGTCCTGAGTAACAATATATAACTGAGTATAAGAACTGACACACTAGTTATATCTGTCCTTCCTGAATAGCCCTCTTCTACTCCTCATTCTCATCGCCCCCTTCCAAGAACCTTCTTTGGTGATATAGGAAAAAGCAAACAAAAGGAACCAAAAGATCAAACTCTATATTCCTATCTACCACAGTTTGCATTTCTGGTCAGCAGAGTTTTTTTCCTATGAAAAAGACTTTCCTTATTTTCCCTTCAGAAGCTATAGATAGATAGACGTATCTTTATATAGGAATGAGAGACAGACACCTCTCTATAGAACTATTACACACATGTATAGGTATATAAACACCCAGAGACACATCTTTCTCTCCCTCTCCATGTATGTATGTGTGTGTGTGTGTGTGTGTGTGTGTGTGTGTATGGCACAGCAGAGAGAGTTCTAGGCCTGAAGTCAGGAAGTATTGTCTCCTCTCCTGTAGTCAGATCTGGCTTTAGACACTTAATAGTTGTGTGACCCTAGCAAGTCATACAATCCTGTTTCCCTCAGTTCCTCATCTGTAAAATGAGTTAGAGAAGAAAATGTCAAATCACTCCAATATCTTTGCCCACAAAACCCCAAAAAGGGTCATAAAGAATTGACACAACTAAAATGACTGAATAATAACAACATATATCATATATACACACAAATATAATTATGTATATTTATATATGTATAATTTAATTTATTTTTGAACAAGTTATTTTACTGTTCATCTTCAAGTATAAATATTTGATTTTATTGAGATCCAACCTCTACTACAGTATCACTGTGTAAAGCCTCAGATAGATGCCATCTTTTCCATTTCCAACATCTCTTTATGGGTTATCTCTTTCATTAGAATGTAAGTTCTCTGTATCAGATTGCTTGTTGTCTGGGGAGAGGGGAAGGAGAGGAGAGGGAGAAAAATCTGAAACAGGGTTTTTCGAAGGTGAATGTTCAAAATGATCTTTGCATGTATCTTGAAAAATAAAATATCATTAAAAATAAAGTTATCACCAAAAAAACCCAAAAGAATATAAGTTTTTTGAAGGAAGAGACTGTCTTTTGTAGATAATATAGACCCAAAGTTCATTAGTAGAATACTCTCCTCACTGGTGGAGATCACTGTGCCTGTGTGAGCCATGAAGTAGAGTTGGTGAGAGTTTCTTTAAGTCTCTTTGGTTTCTGACTTCAAGATAAAAAATGCACAATATTAACCTCTCATCAGCTTCCCTGAAAGGAGAAAGACCCTGGGAAGAAGCTGACATGATAGCAGTGGTCTCTATCCTGTCCCTCTCCTTACCTTGCTATATGAGGAAACTTTAGGGAAGTTCCTTCTTTGGGTTAGATGTGTGACTTTCTCAACTGAGTTATCTCACTCCCAGAAGAAGAGATCATATCCTATGTGTATTGTCTGGTACGTGTACACACACACACACACACATCCAGTCTCATATATTACTTTCTTAGATTTTTTGTTGCTATCAATGTGAATAAATGTATTTCTTTGCCATTTGTTATGTGTGTCCATTTTGTAGAATTGGTATGTGGTGAGAGGAGGGTCAAGTCTTGGAGATAAATCTTGGAGCTCTTCTTTCCCCATTAAGAAATAGTGATCCAATAACAGCACAAATGCACGATGATCAACTATGAAAGACTTATTTCTTCCCAGAGTTTCAGTGTTTCAAAACAATCCCAATAGACTTTGGACAGAAAATTCCATCTGCATCCAGAAAAAGAAAAAGGAGACTGAATATAAATCGACACATGATATAGTCACTTTTTTTTTCTGTTGTTTTTTTTTAATCTCTCCCATGGTTTTTCCCTTTTACTATGATTTTTCTCTCCTAACATATTTCATAAAGTAATGTATATTAAAAATAAATAAATTTACTAGGAAAAAAAAGAAATAGTGATCAACAATCATTCTGAAAAGTAATTTGGAATTATGCCCAACGGGCTATAAAACTGTGCATACCTTTTGACCCAGCAGTGTCTCACTGGACTTGTATCCCAAAGAGATTATAAAAAAGGGGAAAGGACTCACATGTGCAAAAATGTTTGTAATAACTCTTTTTGTAGTAGCAAGGAATTGGAAATTGAATAGATGTCCCTCAGTTGGGAAATGGCTGAATAAGTTATGGCCCATGAATGTAATGGAATATCATTATTCTATAAGAAAGGATAAGCAGGCTGATTTCAGAAAAGTCTGGAAAGACTTACATGAACTGATATGTCAAATGACGTGAAGTGAGTGGAACCAAGAGAACATCGTACACAGCAATAAGATTATGTGATGATTAGCTGTGAAGGACTTGGCTCTTTTCAACAATGAGGTGATTCAAGGTAATTCTCATAGACTTATAATGGAAGGAATCAACTACATCCAGAGAGAAAAAAAAGAGAACTATAGAAACTGAATGTATATCAAAGCATAGAATTTTTACCTTTTGTTGTTGTTCTTTGTTTGCTTGTTTTTGTCTTTCTTGTTTTTTTTCCCCTTTTGATCTGATTTTTCTTGCACAGCATGATGAGTATGGAAATATGTTTAACCTATATTAGATTGCTTGCTGTCAAGGGGAAGGGGGAGAGGGATAGAGAGAGAAAAATTTAGAATACAAGGTTTTACAAGGGTGGATGATGAAAACTATCTTTGTATGTATTTGGAAAAATAAAAAGCTATTATAAAAAAGAAACAAAAAGAAATAGTGATCAAGAGTTTAATTTGAACCTTAAAGTTATTTCCCATAATTAACTATTTAAGGGAGCAGATAGGTATAAAGTTAGACTATTTCTTATATTTGAAGAGAGTAGAGTGGCCAGTCTCTGACCTTAACCTCCAACTTTTCCCTTTGGCAAGAATTAAAGTTTGCCTTGGGAAAAGGTAGAGAGTAGAAACATTAGATATAACATTTTTATCTTTTTTCTAGCCACACATGCCATCTGTTGTTACAAGTGTTTACATTTATAACTCCATTGCTTAGTACAATACCTGTAACCTAATAAGGACATAGTAAATGTTTTGTCTCTCTGTTTCTGTCTAAATGAGACTAAAAAGTTTCTCTTAAAAGAAAGTGATTATAAATGATTTTACATGTAACCCTACAACTATGTTATCTATTAATTATTAAAAGAAACAAAATCTTTGTACATTAGTGTTAATAAGGTTGGAATAAAGTTATTTTATGTTCATATCAGAAAGAAAACTTTTCTTTGTAATTTATGTTGTCACATTTACCAAAGATTAGGCTGGTTTTTTTTGTTTTAATGTTTTCATTTTTATTATAAACTAATAAACATCAATAAATAGGAGCACTTTATAATACAAAGAAAAATTAAAAAGAGAATTATAATGAAACTGTACATGAAGTTGTTTTCCCCCAATTTATTTTGTATTCTTTTGTGTAATTCAAATTTAATAAGGTAATTCTATTTTTCTGCTTTCTCCTATTTTAATGATAAATTAGTATCTTTCTTTTCTTCCTTTTTGAAAAATTATCACTAATACTACTTTGCCGATCACCCTTTCTCCTTCAAAAAAGAAAAAAATAAAAGCCATCCCTTATAACAAATAAGTATATTTATGAAAAGCAAATTCATACTTTGGCTGAGTCTGAATATCCTATTTTCCTTCTGTACTTCTAGTTGATCACCACTCTGCTAAGAGACAGGAATTGTAATGATCATAGTTAGTAAATCTTTCAAGATTATTTTCCTTCATGCATACTTATATTGTATTTAATTTATATTTTAACATATTTCACATGTATTGGTCAACCTGCCATCTGGGGGAGAGGATGGGGGGAAGGAGGGGAAAAATTGGAACAAAAGATTTGGCAATTGTCAATGCTGTAAAATTACCCAGGCATATAACTTGTAAATAAAAAGCTATAATTTAAAAAAAATTTAATTTAATTTAAAAAATTAATTAAGGGAAAAAATTATTTTCCTTTAAAATTTGTAGTCACTGCATAAACTGTTCTTCTGGTTGTGTTGACTGAGTTATATCACACTGCATTGTCACATCTCCTATGTTTCTCTGAATCCTTATTATTTTATTTGTTACAACATAATATGTCATTTAATTTATATATGATAATTTCTTCAGTCATGTGAGAAAATACCTTACCAAGAACTCCTTGCTGTTGACTTGCTGTTGAATCCAGGAAAAGATTTTATTTTACTTTCTTGCAAGGGTGGGCATCTAAGCTAAGTAAGCACACCCTTGTAGCACAAAAGCATAGTCTTTTATTCTCTAAACCAAAAGGCAAGTCCCTCCCCTGTTTCCCTGTTTCCCCCACATTGTCTGGGTACTACAGAGGTTATAGTCTATCCAAAGCATCTAATTCCCCTCCATGAGTCTCCATTCTTAACTACATTTCCTCTTGCATTCACCTTGTTTGGAAATAGTTCAGTCCCTCCCCTGAATCCCCATTGGCTGGGTACTACAAGGATTATAATCTATCTGGAAAAACTAATTCCCTGACTTGATTCTCAATCCCAATTATATCTTCCCTCCACTTGAGTGTGAGTCCCCACTCTGATTACATCTCATAAAGCTTCATATTCTAATTTATGACTTCCCTCCATAAGTTTTTGTTTCTCCTTGTTTTACCAGCTTACCCTTTAGATTCCATTTCTTAGGTTTCAATTTCATTGGTTTTTTTTTTTTTTTTTCTGATTTAAGTTTCATTTTTCTAATTTAAGTTTTGTAATTTTCTGGAAACTAAACCCTCATTGAAATTTCACATTCCCCTTCAGCCATTCAATTGGCAGAAACTTCCTTTGTTTCCAGTTCTTTTGTAAATATGAATCCTTTTCCTCTTTTTTCGATGACATTGGAGTATATGTTTAGTTTAGTAGTGCTATCACTTAAAGAGTATTCACAGTTTAGTGACTTTTGGGATACAGTTCCAAATTGCACAATTCTAACAATAGCATATTGATGTGGCGTCAATCTTATACCCCTCCAGAAATTTTCCATTTTCATTTTTTGAGGTTGTGAGGTGGAGTCTTAGAGATGTTTTACTTCATATTTTTCTTTTGATGAATGACTTGGAGCACTTTTTATATTATTGAATTTTATGCATTTTTGAAGTTATCTTGAAGTAATACAATTTAAAAAATTATAATTTCTTCCTAGCTTTTGTTAGTATTGAATTGAAATATCACACTGTGCAATTCTGGTTTACAGTTGTTCAATCATTTTCAATGTCCAAGTTTTTGTGACTCTATTTGGAGTTTGCTCGAGTGGTTTATATTTTTCTTCTCCAGATCATTTGATAGTTGAGGAAACTGAGGCAAACAGAATTAAGTGACTCACCCAGGTCACATAGTGAGTTTTTGAGACTGAATTTGAACTCAGCTCTCCCTGATTCCAGGCTTCACACTCTTTCCCCCATGTATTTGGCCAATTTTGGTTCATATCCTTCCATAATTCATTCAGAAAACATCTGCTTAACCATTCCTGGAAATCACTGAACATTCCATCACTACCCAGACTGCCCCTCAGTTGTTTTTCAATGATTTCCAAATACATAATGTAAGCATAAACTCCCCTCAATAAATTGGATACATTTAGGGGTGAACAAGGCACACAAAAAAGCTATAGTGATGTGCAAACTGCTTTTAAAAAAAAAAATCAAGAAAAAAGCTCTCATTACTGTGTAGAAATTCAGAATATCAAGTAGTATCTTCCATCAGGTTATGCTGAGCAAAGCAAAACTTTCTAGCCAAAAGAAAAAATGTCCAGTTAGAGAGCTAGAGGTCAGACACGCTCCTCCCCCTCTACCATCTGTCCAAAACACTTCTGTTTTAAATAGTTTTGAGCATCCCCAGAGATATTCTCAAAGGAATCTATTAAGGAAATTACTTGTCACAATCCATGCTAAAAAAGAAAATGAAGAAGTAAATGCGACACTTTTATAAAAACACTTAAGTTTTTCAAAGTTCTTTCTTCAAAACAGCAGTGAAGCTGGCAGCACATCTTTGATTACTTATATTTTACAGATGTGGAAACAGAGAAGCCTGCTCATGTTTCTCACACCTAGTAAGTACCAGAGCTGGGGTTTGAAATTTAGTCTCCTGACTCTGACTCCCATGATTTTCCCCACTATACCACAATGACCAAGATACTCCGTGAAGTGCATATTTTTCTCATTGAGTCACAAACCACACTTTTTGCCAGGATTGGTAGGAAAAGAGCATAAGATTTCAATCATGCCCTAGTATCAGAAGTTTAAAGGTTGGGGTAGTGGAAACACATCCACTAAACTTTTTCACTGACTCATTGTAGCATGGCAGTGACCCTTATTTCTGGAAGGCCAGGTCATTAGGACATGTGATCTGGCAGGTTCAATCGAGGCTTTAACTATGGGGCTTTTGTCTGTGAATCAGGCTAGCTAAACTTGAAAGAATTCGTCACCAAATTGGCTTTAAGATGATGAGCTTCCTCAGCCAGAATAACTTGCAAATAATGTCTCCCCAGATGGAGAAGGATTGTGATAGGTTTTTGGGAAGGGAGTCTCCCCACCAATGAAATGATGGGTTTTGGAAGTATTGAATCAAAACAAACAAACAAACAAACAAACAAAAACACTGGCTTTAAAGTCAGGTCAGGATTTGAATTTCTGTTCATTCTTCTACTTACTATCCCAGTATGTGATTTTAGACAAAGTTTTGCTTCCATGAGTACAAGGTCCTAAAGGTCACTAGCCTTCTTTATTTAGCAGCAGGTTAACCAATCCCTGCCTTTTTTTTTTTTTTTTTTCTGTCCATGGAGGTAAACAGAAGAGAAAGCAAATCTGAAATTACTTTACTTAGCAGAAGTTAAAACTAATAACTGAAAAGAACTCTTAATTTAAAGATATTGAATATGAATTTCATTTATCAAAATTTACCATCCCTACCTTGTCTTCCTGACAAATTGTCAGTTTTTTGTTTTTTTTTTTGGTAGAAATCAGATGTCAGGTATATTAATAAACCTGAAAACAAAACAAAACTAAAGTGAAATAAAAACAAAACTTTAAATAAATTTCTAGGTATATTCTTTAAAAGAATTGTAAGTTCAATGAAATATATATTTTCTTTCTTTTCCTGGGAAATGACTTAACATTGTACTGGTTTCTTTTTTCATTCAGTGAGTCACTACCTTATACAGCATAACATATATTTTTATTTTTAAATATTAATTGAATAATGGATGCAGATTTGATTCCCTTATGCTTCAGATTAGAGATGATCTCTGCATTGAGACTGTCAGCTCCTTGAAGGCAGAGAACATGCCTTATCTAAATTCTTAGTCTCTTTGAGCATTTAGCCTTGACCTTCATTAGCTTATTGGATAAATCTCCATGAATATAAAAAGATTAATTCCAAGTACAATTATAATTGGGAATTGAATTGTTGTTGAGTTGTTTGAGTTGTGTACTATTCACTGTGACCCCATTTGGTTTTTTGGAGGGCTTTTTTGACAGAGATACTAGTATAGTTTGCCTTTTCCTTCTCCAGCTAATTTTACAAATGAGGATCTGAGACAAACAGAATTCAGTAACTTGTATAGGGTCACACAGATTGTGTGTCTGAGGCCTTGTTGAACTTGAGTCTTCTGGATTCCAGGCTCTAGCACCCTAGTACCGCATCATCTAGCTGCCTCTAATTGTAATTACAAATTGTAATTATGTCCCTCCTAAATTTTCCTTCTTTTTAGTTCTCTGGTATCCCATTCGCTTACTAATCAACTTAATTTCACCATAATTGCTTCTGATTTTACTCCTTTCAACTTCTAATATTTATAAGACATGATTTCCCACAGCATATTTTATATATCTATATCTATATCTTTTTTTTTCCCCATTCAGTTGACAAACATTTATTAAGTACCTACAAGGTGCTAAATGAGTGTATAAGAGGAGTTGAGGATATTAAAGCAAAAATGAAAGCATCTCTGCTCTCAAGGATCTTACAGTTTTATTCATCCTCCTATCATTCAGGTTTATAACCTTGACATCAACCTCCATTATTCCCATTCACTTAGCTTCCAAATCCAATAAGTTGCTAAATCATATCAAGTCAATTGCTTTCTCCCTTACCAATCCCCTTCTTTCTATTCACCCAGATACTTCTCTAGTTTAGATCCTCATGTTCCTCCCTTAAATTATTACAATAACCCAATTGGTCTTCCTGCCTCCAATTTCTCCTCTGTCTTCCATATAACTACCAAAATCATATTGCTAAAGCTCAACTCTGACTGACCATATACAGTATATTACTCTCCTTCTTAAGAAGCTCTAATAATTCTCTATTGTTTCTAGGATGAAATTCAAACTCCTTTATCTGGCATTTAAAACTGTTCACAATGCAGTTCCAACCCACTTTTTCCATACTTATTACATATTGCCTCCCTTCTGGCACACTCTCTGGTCTAGCCCAAGTCTAGACTTTTTCCACTCTTGACCCCTTTTTGCCCAAGAAGTTTTATGTGACCCTGGGTATTTAGAGATATAAAATAGGTATACAAATCAAACATTTATTGATAATCATATTTCACAACCCTCACATTCAGTTATGAGTCTTCATATGGGGTCGAGAACCCACAATTTAAGTTGGGGTCTAGCTAAATGACCTATTTGCAATACCCCTTCCTGCCATAACATTCTGTTTTTCATCAGCTTATGTACAGATTGTCCCCCATGTTTAGAATGATTGTTTCCTCATCTCTATCTTTTAGAATCCCTAATCTCCTTCAAGGCTCAATTCAAGCATTACCTCCCATATGAGGCCTTTTCTGATACTCCCTCTATTAACACTCTACCCATCATTTTGTATTTACGTTGCATGTATTTTGAATCAATTTATATGCTACGGGTCTTTCTTTCCCTTCGACAGAATTGAATTTATTTATATTTATATTTTGTATATTTAGAAATATATTTATATTTCTTCATGTTTATTTATATTTAGTATTTATTTTTTTTACCTCCAGCACTTAGCATAGTGTTTGGCACATAGTATTTTTAAAAGCCAGGATTATTTTTTAAAGTACTAAGTGCCTAGATTTTCCAAAGTGAATTGATTGGTAGGAGCTAGGCACTGGAATAAGGTCTATAAAAACTTAATTCCAACAAACTTGATCAGGAAATTGCTTTTCTCCATCTACCTCATTGTGGACACCTATTGTTCCAATATTTTCCCTTTCATTGCTTTTTTTTTTTTTTCTCTTTTCTGAGGCAATTGGGGTTAAGTGACTTGCTCAGGGAAACACGGCTAGGAAGTGTTAGTGTCTAAGATGCATTTTGAACTCAGATCCTCCTGACTCCCGGAATGGTGCTCTATCCACCTTTATATCTTGCTGCTTGTTTTTAAAAAACATATACTATGCAGCAAATACATTAAAAAAATGAGACAGTAAAAAGAGAAGAAGAATAAACATTTATTAAGTGTCTTCTGTGTCCCAAACATGGTGCTAATATAATCTCTTTTGAATCTCCCCACAGCAAATGAAAACATTACATTATTATCATCATTTTTTAGGAAACTGAGGCAGACAATTTAAATGGTTAAGTGAAATCCTAGGGTCACACAGCCAGGTAGCCTCTAAGATTGATTTTGAACTTGTCTTTCTGATTCCAGTCCTAGCCTTCTATCCACTGTGCCATGTATACCTCCAAAGGTTCAGATAGTTTAAAACACTTTTCTTTCTTTTTTTTTAAAAATGAAAGCTTTTTATTTTCAAAACACATGCATAGATAATTTTCAGCATTCACCCTTGCAAAACCTTGTGTTCCAATTTTTTTCCTTCCCACCTCCTCCCCTAAATGGCAAGTAATCCAATATATATTAAACATGTGCAGTTTTTCTATATATATTTCCACAAATATCATGTTGTACAAGAAAAATCAGATCAAAAAGGAAAAAAATGAGATAGAAAACAAAATACAAGGAAACAACAACAAAAAGAGTGAAAATGCTATGTTGTGATCCACTCTCAGTCCCTGCAGTCCTCTATTTGGGTGTAGATGGCTCTCTTCATCACAAGATCATTGGAATTGGGCCTGAATCATCTCATTGTTGAAGAGAGCTATGTCCATCAGAAATGATCATCATGCAATCTTGTTGTTGCCATGTACAATGATCTGCTCATTTTACTTAGCATCAGTTCATGTAAGTCTCTCCAGACGTCTCTGAAATCATCCTGCTGATTGTTCCTTACAGAACAATAATATTCCATAGCATTCATATACCATAATTTATGCAGCCATTCTGGGCATCCACTCAGGTTCCAGTTTCTTGCCACTACAAAGAGGGCTGCCACAAACATTCTTGCACATGTGGGTCCCTTTCCCTTCTTTATGATCTCTTTGGGATATAAGCCCAGTAGTAACACTGCTGGATCAAAGGGTATGCACAGTTTGATAGTCCTTTGGTAGGCCATAACCCTTAATCTGAAATCACCTAAATTAGATTTTGAAACACAGAGATACAAAACATGCACACAATAATATACTGAGGATGTTCATTCAACATTTATTTATTTCTCAAGTCAGCTTTGTGAAACTAGTCCCTACTGGTTTCTGGGATAGCTAGAAATTGCTTAATTGGTTAAAAAAAAAACTTTTCTGGAAGAAGTGATCCCAAAGAGGGATTCAAGAGAACACAGAATCTTTCCTTCCTCCCTTCTTCCCTCCTACCTTCCTTCCTTCCTCCTTCTCTTCCTTTCCTTTCCTTTCCTTTTCCTTCCTTTCTCTTTATTTTTTTTCCCCGGTTACATGTAAAGATGGTAAGCAATTTGGGATAGGTTATATGTAGATGATATGTTAAGTATATTATCATATTAATTATGTTTTAAAGAAAAGAAATCCTCAGTAACCCATCATACCTTGCTTAATCACACCCCCACAGGATACAGCAGTGACTAATATTAAACTATGAATGAAAGTTTGATTGAATCATCTGATGGGGAAAAAAAAACGAACAACAAAAAAGACAAGTGGAAAAATAGTATGCTTTAATCTGCATTCAGACTCTATCCGTTCCTTTTCTGGAGGTGGATGGCATTTTTCATTATGAGTCTTTTTGTCTTGGATATTTTGTTATATTGTCTTTGTGCATTTCTGAGGAAAGCTTCATCCTGTTGCTTTTCTTACAAGAGACTGAAACATCCTACCTAAAAGAGATAATACCTTACACAAATTCATTATAATAAATAACAGTAAGCTCCTAAATGAGTCTCTTAAAAAAAGTTAGAACATGAGAACACCAGATTCTTAGAATTTTCCAAAATGCATTGATTGGCATATGCTGGGGATTGGAGTAAGGTCTTTGAAAACTTGATGATAACAAATTTGATGATTAGGAAATTGTTTTCCTGCCCATACCTCATTATAGACATTTTAATTAGGTTCTTCCAGTCTTTCCTCCTTCATAGTTCTAAATTATCAACCTGCTCTAGTCTTTTGAATAGATGTTCTTTTGTGTTGACGTAAGTTGTAATTGTAATAACACTGAAGGGAAAGTAAATGTGAAACACGCCTGTGCCATAAATTTCTATGTAAATACCTGTAAAAAGATTAAATTTTTCAAAAAATGTGGGTTTTAAGAATTTCAAGGGAATTAATGAAAAAAAAAAAATCAAATGAAGGTGGCTTAGCTGTACCAGATCTAAAATTATATTATAGAGCAGCAGTTACCAAAAGTATTTGATATTGGCTAAGGAATAGATTAGTTGATCAGTGGAATAGTTTAGGTTCAAGGGATAAAACAGTCAACAAATATAGCAACCTAGTCTTTGACAAACCCAAAGATCCCAGCTTTTGGGATAAGAACTTACTGTTTGATAAAAATTGCTGGGAAAATTGGAAACTAATATGGCAGAAACTAGGCATTGATCCATACTTAACACCGTACACCAAGATAAGGTCAAAATGGGTTCATGACCTAGGCATAAAGAATGAAATTATTAATAAATTAGAGGAACATAGGATAGTTTACCTCTCAGACCTGTGGAAGGGGAAGGTCTTTATGACCAAAGCAGAACTAGAGATCATTACTGATCACAAAATAGAAAATTTCGATTATACCAAACTGAAAAGTTTTTGTACAAACAAAACTAATGCAGACAAGATTAGAAGGGAAGCAATAAACTGGGAAAATATTTTTACAGTCAAAGGTTCTGATAAAGGCCTCATTTCCAAAATATATAGAGAATTAACTCTAATTTATAAAAAATCAAGCCATTCTCCAATTGAAAAATGGTCAAAGGATATGAACAGACAATTCTCAGATGAAGAAATTGAAACTATTTCTAGTCATATGAAAAGATGCTCCAAGTCATTATTAATCAGAGAAATGCAAATTAAGACAACTCTAAGATACCACTACACACCTGTCAGATTGGCTAAGATGACAGGAAAAAATAATGATGATTGTTGGAGGGGATGCGGGAAAACTGGGACATTGATGCATTGTTGGTGGAGTTGTGAACGAATCCAACCATTTTGGAGAGTAGTTTGGAACTATGCTCAAAAAGTTATCAAACTGTGCATACCCTTTGATCCAGCAGTGTTACTACTGGGATTATATCCCAAAGAGATTATAAAGAAGGGAAAGGGACCTGTATGTGCACGAATGTTTGTGGCAGCCCTTTTTGTAGTGGCTAGAAACTGGAAACTGAATGGATGTCCATCAGTTGGAGAATGGCTGAATAAATTGTGGTATATGAAAATTATGGAATATTACTGTTCTGTAAGAAATGACCAACAGGATGATTTCAGAAAGGCCTGGAGAGACTTACACGAACTGATGCTGAGTGAAATGAGCAGGACCAGGAGATCATTATATACTTCAACAACAATACTAGATGATGACCAGTTCTGATGGATCAGGCCATCCTCAGCAACGAGATCAACCAAATCATTTCTAATGGAGCAGTAATGAACTGAACTAGCTATGCCCAGAAAAAGAACTCTGGGAGATGACTAAAAACCATTACATTGAATTCCCAATCCCTATATTTATGCACACCTGCATTTTTGATTTCCTTCACAAGCTAATTGTACAATATTTCAGAGTCTGATTCTTTTTGTACAGCAAAATAACGTTTTGGTCATGTATACTTATTGTGTATCTAATTTATATTTTAATATATTTAACATCTACTGGTCATCCTGCCATCTAGGGGAGGGGGTGGGGGGGTAAGAGGTAAAAAATTGGAACAAGAGGTTTGGCAATTGTTAACGCTGTAAAGTTACCCATGCATATATCCTGTAAATAAAAGGCTATTAAATTAAAAAAAAAATGTGGGTTTTATTGATTTTTTTATATTATTATTATTAGTGAAGCAATTGGGGTTAGGGGACATTCCCAGGGTCACACAGTTAGTAAGTGTTAGATATCTGAGGCTGGATTTAAACTCAGGTCCTTCTGATTTCAGGGCCGATGCTCTATCCACTGTGTCATTTATCTGCCCCCTATTAATTTCCTTTTACAACATAGTGATGGGAGGTGGGTAGGGAGGACAATCTTTTCACTTACTCCACAGTGAACTCTCCCTTGTGACAATTAAGCAAAAACATTTGCTATAGTGACAATACCTAGCAGAATATACAAAATCCATTTTCTCTCTGTTGTTTCCATGTCATTGTGATTGGTCTTAAATTTGTATCTGCTGTGAGGAATGGAATGTTTTCCCCTGGGCTTTCCAATGATTTAGTAAGACTTTAAAATCAAAGGCTATGAGAGTATCTCTTGTACCCAGCTTTTTGCTAGTCTTATCTGTGATTTCAAAGAACAGGAACACAGTCACATTCACTAATGATAGGATTTATTGACACTATAGAATTGGACTTCGGAACACTCATTCCTACTGTAAGGATATAATAAGATACATATGACAGTATTCCAGATTTCAATTTGAATCTGACTTTGGAGAAAAAAAGCCAGTTATGGAAATGCTGCCAGGAAATTATTTCTGAAGAGACTTAGAAATAGATTCTGGATAGCTCTTGAGTTTTAGGGGCTAAGTGGTTTTATCCTGAGGCACAATGGATAGAAGGCTGAGTCTGGAGTTAGGAAGACTTGAGTTCAAATCCAGTGTCCAGACAATTACTAGCTGTGTGATCCTGGGCAACTCACTTAATTCTATTTGCCTTAGTTTTCCTCATCTGTAAAATGAGCTAGAGAAGGAAATAGAAAATTACTCCAGTATTGCTGCCAACCTTCCCTCCCTCCCTTGCCCCCAACCCCAACCCAAATGGACATGCCTGAAAATGACTGAACAACAGCAAAAGATAAACCGGTTGAGAATATGCAGTCCCTGAGTATCCCTTAGTAAACCAATTATGAGGTCAGACAAGGCTATACATTGAGATGAGTAGAACACTTGGAGTCAGGGGCACTATTTATGGATTCTTTAGCTGCTCTTGTATCTTTGATATATGTCATTTCCTTTTGTAGTCCTACCACCCTGTATCATAGACAAGTAATTAAGATTATGTATGTCAGTAATTAATAACCAGTTCCAAAGACAACGAAATACTTATATATAGAACTATTTATATTTATATATTTATATGTAGAACTATAGCTCATTTGGTCTTCAAAGTGTCTTACATATAGAATTTCCTTTTTATGAAGACATTTTATAGACAAGGAGACTCTCAAAGAGTTTAAACAATTTTTCCAAGGTCACACAGCTAACAGGTGGCATCACTAGCCATTCTGTGTTCATTCAAGTGGAGATAAATAGAACCCTGTTTTGTTGATTAAAGTTCTTTTCAGCACCATAAGGCTGCATTCTGTTTTCAAAGATCACTTTGATGTGAGCTCCTTGGCTGTTTATGCTATTACAGCATAGTTCCTTGAAGACTGTGTTTTGGAGAAATAATGCAAGTAAATGAAAATTTATATCCTTCTAGAAATGTAGAAACATGGAAAACATAGAACCAATATGATAAACAAACACAATTTATCATTAATAAAATAAAGATGAAAAAGTATGCATGCTGAGTGAAATACTATTATATTTTCAGGCAGTTTGGTTGGGAGAGAGAACTTGGGATAAAGGAATGAGTCAGTTTTCCAATTCCCACATTTCCACTCCAAGAACAGTTGTATCAAAACAAATATACAGTTTGATAGTTCAACCTGCTTTACCTTGTGAACTTGATATGCCAGTGGGTAAATTTACAGTGAATTTGTGGGCATGGAATTGTAAGGACATTTGAGAGGAAAATCATAATAAAAATGATAATTTTGAAAACTTAAAGTTTCAGCCCTTGGTTGGAGAGTTTATCTCATGCAGGTTCTTAAGAGATTTGGATAGTACAATTTGTTATCTCCCTATTCACTACATTACTGAAATATCATAAGATTTATATGAAATTGTATTAGAAAATATGTTCAACAGCTCCTATCATTCTTTTCTCTCTTAATAATGGTTGCTGTCTTATATTTCTAACAATAGTATTTCATTGATGGGAATGAAATAATGAAGAGTTAGAAGCAAAAGTCTTTACCCTTTGAAATGTGTAAAGATTTTAAAAGAAGATGCTTTAATCCATGTTTAATCATTTTTATTGACCATTAAATTATTTTTTATAAGTTATATCTTTTTCTTTTTCATAAACTGATATTTTAAAAAAAATTTCCCCAATTACACATAAAAATAATTTTAAACATTCATTAAAAAAATTTTTTTTGAGTTCCAAATTCTCTATCTCCTCCCTTTCTTATTTCCCCTCTATGAGAAGACAGGCAAATTGATATGGGTTATACATATGCAGTCATACAAAACATATTTCTTATGTTAGTCATGTTGTAAAAGAAAACAAAGACAAAAAAAGAAAAAGTAGAGAAAAAATATGCATTCATTCAATATGCATTCAGACTCCATAAATTCTTTCTCTAGAGATGGATACAGCAGTTTTTAATCATATGTCCTTCAGAATTATCTTAGATCATTGTGTTGATGAGAATAATTAAGTCATTCACAGTGTCATCATAATATTGCTGCTACTGTATACAATTTTTTTTGGTTCTATTCATTTCACTTTTGCATCAGTTCTGAGAGTACCCTACTCATCATTTCTTTTCTTTTAAAAAATTTTAGTAGTATTTTTATTTTTACAAATACATGTTTTCAACATTCATTTTTATAAGACTTTGTGTTCAAAATTTTTCTCCTTCCCTCCCTTATTTCCTCCCTCTCCAAGTAAGCAATCTGATTTAGGTTAAACATGTGCAATCCTTTTAAACATATTTCTCATATTTGTCATGTTGTGAAAGAAAAATCAGATCAAAAGGGAAAGAAAAAAATTAAACAAACAAAGGTGGAAAATACTATATTTCAATCCACTTTCAATCTTCATAGTTCCCTCTCTGGATGCAAATGGCATTTTCCATTCCAAGTCTATTGAAGTTGTCTTGAATTACTGCATTATTGAGAATAGCACAAGTTGATCATCACATAATCTTGTTATTACTATATACAGTGTTCTCTTGGTTCTGCTCATTTCACTCAGCATCAATTCATGTAACTCCAGACTTTTCTGAAATCATCCTGTTCATCATTTCTTATAGAACAATAGGATTCCATCACAATCATATACAACAACTTGTTCAATCATTCCCCCCTGGACAAACATCCTCTCAATTTCTATCTGCTTGATTAAAAAATCTGCTATACCAATATCTGATTGCTTGCTGTCTTGGGAAGGTGGGAAGTAAGGGAGCACAGGAGAAAAAAATTTGAAACTCAAAATCTTACAAAAATGCATGTTGAAAACTATTTTTACATGTAATTGAAAAAATTAAAATGCTATTAAATACAAAAAGGGAGTTGCTAAAAATGTCTTCTCTTTATGTTGATCCCTTCCTCTTCTGTTGTTTGTTTTTTCTCTTTTGGGTTACAGATCTAGTATTGCTTGGTCAAACAGTATGCATGATTTTAAAGCCTTTTGGACATTATTAATTTAAGTTTTATTTTATTTTAAAATTTTATTTAGTATTTTATTTCCCCCAGTTACATGAAGAAAATGATTTTTAACATTTGTTTTTGAGTTCCTGATTCTTTCCCTTCCTTCCTCTCGCCCCCTCCACCCCAAATTGAGTATGCAAGCAATTTAATATAGGTTCTACATATGTTTAACTTAATTTTTTTTTTTTCTGAGGCAATTGGGGTTAAGTAACTTGCCCAGGATCACACGGCCAGGAAGTGTTAAGTGTCTTGAGGTCAGATTTGAATTGAGATCCTCTTGACTTCAGGGCTTCCACTCCACCAACTAACTGCCTCAACTTAATTTTTTAAAAGCCCCAAAACTTCTTTAAAGAAGATGTAAAATTCTTTATTTTATAGTTATTTTGAATATCGATAGCTTCCTTTAATTTAGTTTGAATTAAAACATTAGCAGCAGAAACTTGAAATGGAATAATTCTTTCTATAAAATAGCACTGTGGTTATTGGTTTTGTGATCTCAAAGAGTCAGGCACAGAGTAGACACTTAATAAATGTTTTTTGGCTATTCTCAGCTACATAATAGCCCAAGAAAATTCTGAAGGGCTTATTATGAAACGTGCTATTTATCTCCAGAGAAAGAATGATGGCGTCTGAATGCAGATCGAAGCATGTTTTTTAAAATGTGATTTTTCTTGTTGTTGGGTTTGTTTTTTTGGAGGGGCTGAGTCTGTTTTCTGTTTTAACATGATTAATATAGAAATATGTTTTGTAAGAGTGCACATGTATAACCTATATCAAATTGTTTGCCTTTTCAAAAGAAGGGAGGAAAGAGGGAAGGAAATGAAAAGGGAGTGTTAGGGGTGGCTAAGTGGTGTGGCAAATCAAGCATTGGTTCTGGAGTCAAATTTGACCTCAGACACTTCCTAGCTGTGTGACCCTGGGAAGGTTATTGATTCTCTTCACCTCTCCCCCCCCCCCCCAAAAAAAATGTTAAAATTGTTTCCACATGTAATTAAGGAAAAAAATAAAAAGAACTGTTCTTGACTTGTTCACCAACCTTGCCTCAGTTTCCTCATTTGTAAAAATGAAGGGTTTGGACTGGCTGGTCCTTGAGGCAGTTTTTAGCTCTAGATCTGTGATCCCAGCTTTGACCTTTCTCAGCTCTACTTGCTTGCTGTAAAGATTGTTCTTGTGTTGCATATAAGCTGTAACTTTATCTTTACTGTCATCATCATTTTCTCATAGGCACTAAATCTTGATGGCCAACTATTGCTTTCAGTCTCAATATATATGATTGTCATTGCAATTTTAGGTGTCACCAAACCCCAGCACGCCTTGTGTTTTAGTCTCACTAGCTCGCCCTCTCAGCTGCTGGATGCACGACCTTAACCTGGGAGCGACTCAGTGTTTTCAGGGTGAAGGCAGTTTACTCTGGGCACGTGATTCACTTTCTAATGCAATGACTTCATTTCTTTTATCCCAAAGGAATGCAGCGGGTGTACTGACATTTTGTACATTGGCACAGGGGAAAACAATTCGTTGCTGTGCTACAATTCCCCATCTGTGCCCTGATAGGATGCTGGGGACTAACTAGGAAAACTGACAAGCCCATCAGTCTCTTTCAAAGTTTAGGTTAATACAGGTGCACACTATGTTTAGAGACCAAATTGGTTTTTTAACTAGCTGTTAAGATGGATTTTCTAAGGGAAGCCTAACTTTTTGAGACCATTTGGTTATTTGGCACATCATAGAACTTGTGTGTGTGTGTGTGTGTGTGTGTGCCTCAGAGATCATTAATCTAATTCAAATGCCTCACTTTTTTTTCCCTGAGGCAATTGGGGTTAAGTGGGGGTACTCAGGGTCACACAGATAAGAAGTGTTAAGTATCTGAGACCAAATTTGAACTCAGGTCCTCCTGACTTCAGGACTGGTGCTCTATCCATGGCACCACCTGTGCCCCTGCCTCACTTTTTAAAATGAAAAAAAAAATAAACTGAGCTTAAGGAGGTCAGCAAGTAAAATACCCCAAGAAATTGCCCTGTAAAATAATTATTGAAATGAAAGAGGAATTAAAGAAGTGAGTCTTACAAGCTCAGGAGTCATTCATTGGGTCTCACTAGTTCCCCAATAAACTTTCATTTTACTTCAGAAATGCACTGTGCTGTTCAGTCACCTTCCTAAAGAATTTAACAGGAGGAAAGACAACTTTGTGGTTGCCCCCAAATGAAACAAAAAAGGGACCATGTAGAGACATATAAGGACTTGTAGTTTGAAAAAAGGGTCATTTCCTACTACCTGCTCCCAACTAGAAATTCACTTCTCTTCTAGTCTCTGACATTGGGACTGCATGTGAAAGAGCAGTTTCAAAGGCTCTGGCTGGAGCCCTAATAATTGAAGCTGAGCAAGAGTGGGCCATGTGCATTTTGAGAACAGTGAATGCATTGTTCATTACAATAAAAGTTCCACTTGTCAGCCACACAAATATTTAATACTCTGAAAAGGCAGATCTGATTTGTAACTAGGAGAGCAAAATAGCTCTTTTGGTTTCTCCCACTCTGATTTGAGTAGACTAGAACTTACTATTCTCATATTCTTGTATGAAGTCACACAGTTCTGCTAACTCCAATTCAATCATGAAAAGGGAGTGAGTAAATTCCTGCCAGAGCAATCACTCCAGCCCTTGAAGAGGGAAAAGACATCACAAAAGCAGCCAAACTATTTCCTGTTTATAACTTTTAGTCATGAATGGGTACTCCTCCAGATTTACCTCTAATACCTCTTGGACCTTATATGAAAGACCAAGTTATTCTCTGTGACCTAGAAGGACTCAGTAGTGACAAAAGTGCTATTTGTTTGTACCCATGCTTTAATAATGTGTTGTGTTAATGATGTTATGATGTTAACCAATGTGAAAGGTTGTTTACAATTTTTTAATAACTGAAGAAGGTAGGATAGCTAAAAGGTATTACTCAAATAAATATATGGATAAAAAACTAGATAAGGGAAGAATAAGTTTAAATTCAGAGCCCTGAATCTCTGCAAAAAGCCTTTTCTTCAGGCTTTTGCCATGTATATATTTTGAGTTTTTAAAAATTCTTATATGGACCTCAAAGCAGAATACGACCTGTTCAGGGGATAACTAAACCTACAAGGTAATAAACAGCTGAAGAAAGCTACATATAATTGACACTAAGGTCTACTTTTCATTCTCATCATTTCTTGTTACTAGCTATAGTATATGGAGTAGTAGGTCTCTAATACTAATGCTCCCTGGCTTACTCTGAGTATCTCTATATAATTCTCAGCAATATAAATTTTTAGCTTTAGGCAATATTTATTGGATAATTAATGTTTAGCATGTCAGGAAGGGGAGTAAGCTAGGATGGAGCATTGGACTCAGAATCAGGAAGACTCATCTTCATGAGTTCAAAATTGACTTCAGACATTTAATCGCTGTGACTCTGGGCAAGACATTTAAGCCTGTGTGTCTCAGTTCCTCATACTTAAATGAGATGAAGAAGGAAATGGCAAACCACTCCAGTAACTTTGTCAAGAAAACCTCAAATGGGGTCATGAAGAGGCAGATATGACTGAAGAAACTGAACAACAATAGGTCAGGAGGAGCCCCATGCCATTCATCAATATAGCTAAATAAAAAATGTACTTGTAGGGGCAGGTAGACAACACAGTGGATAGAGTATTAATCCTGAAGTGAAGAGGACTTTGAGACCAAATCTGACCTCAGACACTTAATACTTACTAGCTGTGTGACTCTGGGCAATTCACTTAACTTCAATTGCTTCGACAACAAAACAAACTAAAAATGTACTTGTAATCAATTGATTTCACAGATTAGTGAAAATTTTTTTTACTTGATATTTTTTATTTCTTGCCTATTAAGATTTTGACCATAAGATCTAAGAAGCTTTTGAACAATATTCAATGTTATAAGCACTTTGTTCCAGGAATCATGCTAGGTGTTAGGCAGTTGAGGACCAAATGGAAATAGCTCCTGTGCTCAAAGTGCTTATATTCCTCTAATGCACTTCAACCAGCCAGAACATTATCAAAAAGAAAAAAAGAAGCTTATTTGTAGGGGAGGAGATGATAAAGTTTTAATCACTATTGGTAGTATTATGGTAATTATGTAAAATTGATGGAATTTTTAAGAGTTCAATTTTACAACATAATTCATTGTTTTTAGAATTAACAGGAAAACAAATGGCTATTTTAAAAGGGAATTGGGTGTATATGCAATTTCTTTTATGCTCAGACAGGAGAGACAGATTCTCAGAATTCAATTTAATTCAGTTCCACTAATATTATTTGAGAATGTGCTATATGCAAAGCATTATTCTACTGCTAGAAAAGTATTCCCAGGATCATATTTTCCTGTTTCTAAAATAAAGGTCACTGCTTCCATGATTATGCCTATGTAGAAAACCTCTCTGTTTTATGTAGATAAAGAGCTTCCTGCTGTGGAAATCTCTTCCTGGCAGGTATGAAAAGAATATCTCACCCATGCATTTTGAAACAGCTTCATCTGAAAAGTAGTTATCTCACCCTTGCCATAGAATGCATATTTTTTTCACACAAAAGGACCTTTTGAAAAAAGTACACGATAATCTTAGGCTTTATTAGAATTGTTTTGATGTGTGGAGAGCAGAATGGTAAATCCCAACATTGTGTAAATCCTCCTGAATGAATCCCATGTGCCCTAAGTCTCCTCCCTTCAGTTCCAGATTATCCATAGTACAGTTAATCTACTTCTGGATAATCAGTAGTTAATTGGGGCTGGGAAATTAATTCATGCTCAAACCACACAATTGGCTCAAATATTTATTGTATATAATTGTAGAGATCTAGCACAAAGACATATTTCCTGAGCAGTATTATTTCAAATCTATAATGTTGCAAAAACATCATAAAAAAAAAACCCAACCTATAATTGTGAATTCACTTTCCCCAATCCTTAGTGTTTTCTTTGAAAGAAAAAAAAAAGATGATTCAAATGCTTTGTCACATTAATGTCATTAGAATCATAAAAGTTGAGGGGTGGAAGGGACCCCAGAGGCCATCTCATTCAATTCAACTACAATGTATAGTTTATAATCTAGATGTAATAATACAGGTCATTTGTAGCTTGTGTTTAAGATCTTACAAACCTGCTTTATACCTTAATACAGTGTTTACTAGCCTGCTATTTACAAAGGAGGAAATATTTTTGGTGGACATTTCTCCAATAAAAATAATTCTAAATCAATTTTGTCTATTTGTCGCTCTAAGAAACTGGCTGTACCAAATCTCTTCTACTTTATCTCACCAAAATTTTAAAACAGGATGAAGATTCAATTTCCAAAGGTGTATCCAATTTCAGATAGGAAATATACAACTATAATGCAGTTGTGGTGTGGTGAAAAAAAGAAATGTTCACTGCTTCCATTCAAAACAGATAGAGTTTCACTTTTAACACTCTTTGGGCTCAGTTAACTATATTTAACTGAGGAAGTCAGATATTTTCATGTACCAGCTAGCCTCTGAGCAAGGAAAGTTCTAAATCAGAACAGAATAAAAACTAGTGGCATTCAAACCTGTTGTTTCAATGGGCACACAAGACCACTGCATGCCATTAATTCATATGTGAAGACTGAAAACAAAACAAGAAAGCAGAAAATTAAATTCTTTTGCTAAAAGTCAAGGCTTTCAAATTACAGGAACATATACATATTTTCTCCCCATCAGATCATTGTCCACTCAATATTCATTTATTATACAATCCTATATGTCAAGACCAAAGAGTCCAGGGCTATGATTTTCATTCTGTTTTGGAAAGGTGAAAGTCCTTGACTGTCAACAATTCAAGTAAGAACTCTTTAAGTAATAACTCTTTTATTATTCTTACAAAGTTGACATTTATTCTGGAGGAGAAAACCTGTATCATTGGCCATAATATTTTTTCTTCAGCTCCTTAAATGAACTCTTCAGCCATTGCAGTTAGACTCCCACTAATAAATATGTGATGGTTTAGACCTTGTTCTTGAAGACTTAGATCAGGCTGAAATTGCCTGGTAACGAAGGGGAAACCTAGGTAACCAAAGAGACTTTGTTATATGTGACTCAGTTCATAAATCAGTAGAATATGTTTGCCAAATTTCAATTTCTGTGTTTATCTGCTATTCAGAGGGCCTCCAAGACACTATATACTCTGATCTCAAAATAAGAATGAACAGATGGATTGCTATATTTTAAATGGCCTTAAAAAATAAACCTTTAATTTTATTCTCCCTAAATCATGCTAAAAAATACTTTCTGTGAGGTTGTGGTTTCATAAATTGTCTTTTTCTAAGCTTTTGAAATCAGGCACAGATCCAAAATGAGAAGTGCAACCTCAGGAGTTATGATTCTACATGCTCTAATCTTACATGCAGAAAGAAGCAATTCTAGAAATGCTTCTTTCTTGTATATTATGATACAATTTCATTGTACACACTCCCTTTCATACAAATTATCTATTTTTTCTTCCTATGAAATAATGTAACATTCAATAATGTTAAAAAAAAATGAAAGCAGAGGGAAAATACATTGGAGAACAGAAGAGTGAAGAGAGCTTTCAGTTGAAGTGTAAAAACAGGATACTATGAATTCCCAGGGTATGGCAAAAGGGCTCTATGGGGGCCAAACATTGGCATTCTAGCTGCCTCAGTGCAGGGGAAAGGGAAGCCAGGAAGGCTAGGTATCCAAAAGAGTATTCTAAGCATTAGCTTGTCTTTAGCAGGCCTGCTACTACTTCTGGAGTCTGCAACATCTGTTCATCAATGTTTCTTGATAGGAATTTTTCTTTAGGGTGAATAGCTAAAATAGGGATTGAAAAATAAAAGGTTCTTATTCATTATGTCCTGAGCCAGGAGGACAACTAACTCCTCATTTCAGGATGGGAAGCAGCTGGAACAAATATCATATTTAGAACGTGGAGGGACCTTGAGAGACCATTTAATTCAAACCCTTCATTTGATAAATAATGAACTGGGATCCAGAGATTCAGTGACTCAATTACAGGAAGTAGCAGAGCTAGGATCTGTATCCAAATATTCTGGGTTATGTCTCTCAATCTAGTATTCTTTCTAGGGGAACTTCTTTCATAAGCAGCTGAGGGAAATGACCCTAAGAGCTCGTCTTGTTCACTAGATTGCAAGAGAATGTACAGTAGGAGTTTAAATTCATTTTCCAATTAAGATCACATGGATAGTTTTTCCGTTAGGTATAGGAAAAAAAAATTACTGTTTACCTGGACATATAGTAGATAATTAGGACTTAGGTAAGGGAGTATTTCTTGGTGACCAAAGGAAAAACCTTCAAGATTGGTGATTAAAAAAACAAACAAACAAGAGATAAGATAGATTTGTAAAGCCTATCTGATTTCTGTTGTAAGTGTTTTATATAAAAGTACAGTACTAGAATAATTTTTTTCCAACTTTCTGGCCCATTGCTTCTCTTCCTCCTTCCTTGCAATCCTTACCTTGACACTATTTCCTTCCTTTCATGGTACTTAAGCCAAGATAGGTCCATCTGCCACACTACAGAGTTTCTTAGAATAGGTTCCTTACCACTCCTCTTATTGGAGAAAAACTTATGTGGACTTACTACTACTTTGGCAATCATAGAACAAGATAGAAATCTTGTGTTATAGCAGTTTGGCACAGACATCTTGGACATGAATTTGTGATCTATATTTGGCCCCCAGGTGACATAATCCAAATATTACCTGGCATATCCTGACTAAAATAAATTCAGACGAAAGGGTAGAAAAAGTGAGGGACAAGAGAAGGGATGAGAAGAGAGGATCTAAGTTAAAGCCAAATCTAAATCATAACTCATAATCCAAATAAGTGTAGCAGAAAGTTGAAAAGATGAGATCTGATGTGATAAAGTGACTAATATGTCACTGAGGCAGATACTTTTAGCCCTGAACTATATAGCCAAGGTAATGGAGGTACCTCTGTGCTGGTAAACATCCAGTTAAAGTTGATTCAAAGCCCCAAGGAAATATTTACAACATAAGAGAATTATGTGAATATTCATTTGTATTCACAAAAATCACATGTATAAAACTTTAAAATGTAAGAATGGACTAAATTAACTATTGAACAATGTACATTAATTTCAATTCAAAAACTGTTAGGTTTCTCACATGTATATTAATTAGATTACAATTTAAAAAAAACAAACAATATGAAATTTTTATAAAAAGAAGTTAACGTATATACTTAAATGATGTTTTTATAACTATGATTATTTTCTAATGGGCTGTTCCTACAATTACATTTGGGGTGGGGGTGGGGAGGTTGGAATTCAGTGGTTAAGCTTGTGCTTTTTAAACATAATGAAACTCTACATATTTTCAGGTGTGACATCCTCTTCTGTTTTAATGTTCAAAAAACTCTTCAAGAAACATCAATTTGTCTTGTAGACATGACTGCTACAAACGATTCCCAGTTTTACAGAGTGTTCAGGCCTTTACTTATTAGGAATGCCTTTTGGTTTGGCTCACGTTTCAAGAACGTTCGGAGCATGTCCATGCCGTCTTGTGATCCCCCAGGCTTCAGGATAAGGTTTCTGTATTTCATTCCAACCTAATAAAATAAAACATTATGTCTGAGAGTTCATGTTTATACCAATTTTCCAAATCTATATATAGGTTTTTAAAAGTTGGTAGGGGGAAGGGGAAAAGGAAAGAAGTGGAAAGACAAGAACTTCTAGCTGGATTCTCTCCTCTTGGAATAGAATTGCTTAGATTTTTCTTAGTATTTTTCTGGAGAGCAGATTCAGTTGTTCTTCTCTGATTCTCTTTCTTCTCAGAAGTTAGACTTCAGGTGTAAGGCAGGGAAATAAGTACAAAAAATATCTGATATGTTAATGTTGAGGATTCTCTAGCAAGCAGAGCTGCAACTTCTGTATAAAGTAAACTTGCTCCATTCTTAGTTATTCCCTCAAATTACCAGTTCTAGCTCTAAGAGAAAGCAAACAAAACAAATGCTATAAGGGAGGATTCTAATGATTTGAAGTTACTGCTGTAACTTTCTTAGAAGAGGTTGAATTACAAGTAGCTCCCACTAGATTTGGGGCCCAAAGAGAAAAAGTCCCATTACGGTGATGGTGGAGTATTGGGCACTTCACAAAGTTTGGCTTGAAAGCCTAGGATTCACATGTATGACATCCATCTATCTATCTATCTATCTATCCATCCTGTAATTTAATTTGGGGAATCCCTATATTTTATGCATCTATTTAAACATAATTCACTGGAGAAGGAAATGATAAACTACTTCAGTGTTACTGCCTAGAAAACTCCATACAACATTACAATACACAACTGAATGACTGAACAACAGTAACAACATGAATATAACAAGTATCATTTGTCCACTATAGAGTAATGAAGCCGTTATAACTAAAGGCTGTGACGACAACCTCTTCAGCACAAAAAGGGAGTTTCCAAAAGGAAAGGTAGGAAATAATCCTTTGATGGAAGATCTAAATCTTTTTGGGTCAAGAGGACTAAGACTCCACTCCCTTTAAGATGAGCTAGAGAACTGCTAGTGAGTAAAGCAGAACAAACTTCTGACACACATATGATTCTGAGTAACAACCACGAGGGAAGTGGCAATGGCACCAAACACATTATTAATATGGAACAGGGAAAATGGATGCATGAAATCAACAGATTACCTCTGCCACATATTTCAGCCAACTCTTGATTTTTCTCCTCAAACAAACCTTTCATTGCTAGATAAGAGGCATCAGTGACAGATGTGCTTTACCTGATTCTTTTACTTGCTTCATAAACATAGTCAATAAAGATTTATTAAGTGCCTACTATGAGCCAGGGACATAGTTGGGCAGGAAGGTGGTACAGAGAACGAATGCTAGGCCTAAAGTCAGGAAGACTCATCATCCTGAGTTCAAATCTGACCGCAGACACTCTTTGTGACCCTGGGCAAATGACTTAACCCTCTTTGCCTCAGTTCCCTTATCTACAAAATGAGCTAGAGAAGGAAATGCAAACCATTCCAGTATCTCTGCCAAGAAAACCCCAAATGGAATCATGAAGAGTGAGACATCACTGAAAAACAACTTAAAAACCACTCATGTCAGGTATTATCCTAAGTGCTGAGGATACAAAGAAAGGCAGAAGATAATTCCTTCTCTCAAGGAATACATACCCTAATGGGAAGACTCAATATATAGGATAACAACATGTGGGATATATGTACAAACAAGATAAGATAAGTGAAATTGGAGATAATTGATAAAAGGGAAGGCTCTGGCATTAAGGGGGATTGGAAAAGGCTTTTTGTGTAAAAGGTGGGATTTTAGCTGTCCAGAGAGTCCAAAGACATAGATGAAGAAGGAGAGTATTTCAGATATAGGAAACAGTGGAAAAGACATGAAAGGAATATTGGAATAGCTGAAACAATAATCTATTGTATATCATCCGAAAAGTAAGTTAAGGTATGAGAAGTGGATATGTCCATTTTGGTCATGACTAGAGGTATTTGTCTTGTACCAAGAAACCCCAAGTCAAAACTTTAAACCTCAGCCACAAGTTACATCTTTGACTCTTATGTTTCTTTCCTTTTTTTACATCTAAATTTGAACTATGCTTTTCATCACAAGTTGCTAAATAATGAGATAATAAGTAGTGAAAAGAGAGGAAGAGGAAGAGGTCACACTAAGTTAATAGTCCAACTGAGGATTAGAGGAGTTACAGTCCATTTGGCTAACAGATGGGAAGAAATCTGTCTTGGTAATAACATATGTGTGCACATATCATGTTTATTTAGCTTTTTAACATTTAAGAGCCACTATTTAAAGATGATACACAGGGAATTCTCTTCATCATTTTCCTAGCTGGCTACTTTCCTGGACTTCATCAGTTACAGAAACTATCATTCTGCAAGATGAAATCACACCTGCTCTGATCACTTCCCACCCAGATTGCATGATCATGTCATGTCCCTTCAGGTAACCTTGCCCCATTTTCCCTTTCCAACCTATCTGTAAGGATTGTATCCCATACTGTGAGCTCCTATGGGCAAGGGCTGTTTGATGCTTTTTTTTTTTTTTTTAAATCCTCAATTCTAGCACATAGTAGGAGCTTAATAAGGGATTTCTGACTCTGACCTAGAGTACATTCGTCATTAAAATCTGAATTAGTGAGTTAGTAAAAGAAACTTTTCCCACACTTTATGCAGGAGGATGCTGAGATGCAGGAAAGTTAAATAGCACGACTAAGACAAATGTTAAATCTAAGAGCTGGGATTGGAATCCAAGTCTTTTGACTCTAAGATCTTTCTACTATCAATCAGTCAATCAATAATCATTTTTAAGTGCCTACTATATCTTAGGTCCTGTGCTAAACTCATATAAATATATAAAAAGAGGCAAAAAGCAATCCCTACCCTCAAGGAGCTTACAATTGGATGGAGGAGAAAAATGATCCATAGCATGCCAGGTCCTTATCCTCTATTAGCTCCCAAAAGCTGTCCAAGCTCATAGTCATTGCTTCCATGACAGCTCATCTTCTGCTTTTGCCTTCATTCTTTTCCACTTTCAGGGTCTTTTCCAATGAGTCCTGTCTTCTCATTACATGGTCAATGTAATGAACAAAGTAAATACTGGATAAATAGTAAATAACTAATAGAAGGAAGACACTAGAATTAAGAGGGAGTAGACTAGGCTCACTGTGACAAAATGATATTTCTTATTACCTCTGCCCAGTAACATTTGCAAGCCAATGACCTTGAATCCATCAGGGGCTAATGGTTAGATAACCTATAGCAAAGTTCCTATCTGCAATTTGAAGTTGAGAGCCTTGAGAAAGAATTTGGGCTTACTGGAAGAGTTGTTATTTGTACTTTTAGAAGGGTACGGTAAAAGAAAAAAAGCTTATTCTTGCTAGTAGTAAGAGAACAAAAAATAGACTTTATCCACTGACTAGCCTTGACATTCATTTAGCTACTAAATGACAGGCACAGATTAAGTGGCAGTGTTGTGATGAGGCAGCTCATGACTCATCCAAAAGGCCAAGTCATTTTGGAATAGGGCACTACTCAGGCTCACACTATGTGGTTTAATACACTTCAAGCCTTTCACTGCTTACCAGCTCCAAACAAGTTGATTCAATTTCCTGAATTACAGTGCAATGGTCTCTTAATAGTTTCATTTCCTTCACAATGAGGTTTTGAGAAGAAACTCAGAGTCCTTGTGGTAACAGGATCTTGTTTTTCTAAAAAGGGTTAAGTGAATTCTTGTGCTTCGGGAAAGCATCAGGCTCTCAGGGTAAGGGAATAGAGCCAGTCCAACCATCCTGGACAGAGAAGAGGCAAAAGCCTCTATCTTGAACTGGTCCATTATATCCAGGGACTAGAGGTTCATGGGGTCCATGTGGGACAAAAGTGGATACTGCTTCCCGACCTCTTAAGCCAGTTGACTCTGTAAACCCTTTAAAAGACAGCTTTATTTTCTTTTTAGTTTTGCATCCTAAGCATTTAGCAGGATATCTGGTAAATAGGAAACTAAGTTTCTTCATTTGTAAAATGAGCTGGAGAAGGAAATGACAAACCACTACAGTGTTTTTGCTAAGAAAACCCCAAATGGAGGTCATGATAGGGGCAGACATGGCTTAAAAAAGGATAACAAGAAATGGTAAATAGAGGCACTAAATAAAATTTTGAAAATTAAACTGAATTAAAGATGTAAATAATTACCAATAATAACTATTTTATAAGGAACTGGTCATTTCTGAGATAAAAGCATGAACACAGGATAGTCGGGGAACTCCTCTATTTTATACAATATAAATGAAAGGGAAAAGTTCAAACATTTGGTTCAGTGGCAAACATTCTTTAGTCCATGAATGAATTGGTTCTGTGGCTAATAATTTTTGCCCCAATGAACCAAACTCTCATAAACCAATAAACACTTTCAGCAAATGGGGAGACTGAGTACTTTCCCAATTGTTCATATTAAAAAACTATCCCTGGATTGTTTGCCTATTCACGGGAACTTCTTGCTAGCAATACTGTAAAAATGGGTTCATATCAAATTATGTGTGTATGCCTTTTAATAATAGAATCCTTGTGTCTTTAAGAGATTATATAAGTTCTCCCTAGTGTTGCTTTCTAAAGCCTGGGATCTTCTGGAGTGTTACTTATTGGCAGTATCTATTAAATAGTCATTTCTTTTACTTGAAATTCTTTTGAAAATACTAATGTTCTGTTTAATATATATTGGATTACTTCTCATCTAGGGAGGGGGGTGGTAGAAAGGGAGGGAAAAAATTTGGAATAAAAGGTTTTGCAAGGGTGAAAGTTGAAAATTATCCATGCATATATTTTGAAAATAAAAAGTTTTAATTAAAAAAAAGAAAAAACCCTAATGTTCTTTTAAATAAAGCTAGAGGTAGAACAGTAGGTGTTTTTATTAGCACATATGTGGAAGCAGTCATCATCTCCATTTTTAAAATAGATAATGACAAAGGTAATATTTTGTCCGAAGAATGACAAATAGGTAGGATGAGGCATTTAAATTATTCAACTATTGGGCAGATCTATAATCATTCAAAAAAGTTTGACTTTTCCATACAGGAAACAGCAAGGCTATGAAAAAAATTTATTGTTCAGACCATAAATAGCAATTAAAAGGACAAACTACAATATGTATCCATCACTATATATACACACACACACACACACACACACACACATATACATGGCTTGGACAGATACCAAAGTGTTTTATATATGTCTAGGAAAGAGACCACATGTGGACAATGGATTGCATCTAGAATTAGACAAAAGAAAGAGTGGACGGGGTTGCCTTTGTGACTATGCAAAGATGTTTAAGTAATCTCAAGTTTTTTCCTCAAACAAAGGCCCATCTTTTAAATACCAACTTCTGATATTGTTGTATGGCTATAAATCCTAGAACACTATATTCTCTGAAATTCAACCTATTGTATTACCCTCAGCAGTGAAAAGTACACGTAGGATATGAAGCAAGTTGCCATATATTACAAAGAATTCTTAAAGGAGAAAGGTGTAAAGGTATCATCAAAGAAATGTGTGAGTAAAAAAGAGAGTCTAATCACATGGTGATGGTAAAGTATAACCCCTGGACATCTTATGTGCACAACTGATGTTAAAAGAAAATGAAAAGGCTCCTAAGTATACTAGGTAGATCCATTGTGGTGAATTTAGGGGAACAAATGAATTGGAATGACCCAGGATAGGAAGTCCTGGATAGATTGTCAATTTCTTAAGCACTTTGTATATGCCAGGCAAAAACACAATTGTCATTTCCCTCAAGGAGCTCACATTCTATTGGGAAAAAGGAGTAAAATAGCACTTGGCTATGGGATTGTTTATATGGTGGTGATAGAGAAGAAAGACAGCTGGATTTACTGTTGTGGTTTGAATCACTAGAGAAAAATCTAGTGATGAGCTCATAGACCCACTGGAGTTTAGCATATGTGCTTTGTTTGAGACATCATGTAGAGGAAAATATAAATAGATCTATATCAGTGTGTGTGTGTGTGTGTGTGTGTGTGTATACACATATATATTTCAATAGGTTTTTAATGATGATCTCTCATCTTCATATCACACGGATTTTCCCTGTCTCTCTTCCCATTCCCTACTTCCAGAGAACTATCCTTTATAACAGACTTTAAAAAAAAGGAAAGAGAAAAAAATCAGCAAAACTCATTGATATGTAGAAAATTCTGATATTTAATGCCTTGTTCTACATTTATAGAACTCTCCCTCTGCAAAAGAATAAGAGAAGAAATCTTTGCATAATTATTACTTGGGGATAAGATAATAAATTACTAATAGCATGGCAGGGTGAAAAGCAGCATGATGTAGGAGATTAGAGCTGGAGTGAGGGAGACTTGGGTTCAAATATTGCTTCAGACATTAGCTGTGTGATCCTAGGTAAATTATTTAACCTCTCTGTGCCTCAATTTCCCCATCAGCAAAATGAGGGGTTGGACTTGATGGCTTTCTAAGATCTTTTTCAGTTTTAAATCTATAAGTTGTGAACAACTGTAAATTAACTGAATGATGTATGTGAGGCTAAAATACTGGGAAGTTTCTACTTTATTTATCTCTCTCCCTCTGCCACTTCAGTAGCTTGAAGTATAGATGTGGTCACAATTGACTCCTCATTCTACTGTTATTATTCATTCCAGTAAAAGCACCAGGAGTTTTACAGAGGATAAGAACACATACAACATACCTTGCCCAGAACATGCCTGTCCTTTCTCAACTTGCCCACAAATCCTCCTCAATTTCCCACCCCCTACTGAGTGTGGCTCACAATCTAATATTTTGATTTTTTTTTGGTTGCTGTTTGCTTACACTTTGTTTTCTTTCTCATATTTTTCCTTTTTGATCTGATTTTTCTTGTGCAGCATGATAGCTGTGGAAATACATATAGAAGAATTGTAGATGTTTAACATATATTAGATTAATTGCTATCTAGGGGAGGGCAATAGGGGGAAGACAGAGAAAAAAAATTGGAACCCAAGGTTTTGCAATTTTGAAAATTATCTATGTATGTTTTGAAAATAAAAAGCTTTAATTAAAAAAATCCCTACCCCCTATTTTTTAAAGGATGATAGAATGAAGGTAGAAGAGGAGAATTTTGAAAAGGTTAATTTGGCAATAAAAAAAAGGGAGGAGAAAAGTCAAGGAGAAAGAAAAAAAGAGGCTGTGCATTACCTGTACTTAAGGCAAATCTCAAAAAGTCAACATTCTCTCAAGAGGCTAGAGACAAAGAAATATCTATCTATCTATCTATCTATCTATCTATCTATCTATCTATATGTCTCTGTCTTTCCTATATCTTATATGTTGTCTCTCATTAGAATGTAAGCTTCTTGAAGCCCAGAACTATTTTTTCATTGTTATCTTTAGTCCTTGGCAGAGTACATACCACCAAGTGAGTAGTTAAAAATGCTCAGTTACTGGTTGAATTTATAATTGAAATGCTCAGCAAGTCGTTTTTATTTTTCTTCTCTTCTCTAAGTCAGGCAAGAGAATAAAAGAATTCTGAATCTGGGATAGGGAGAGGAAATGATGAAAAGAGAGACAAAACATATTGGAAAGAAGACCAATAAAAACATAAGGAAGAACCCACACCTAAATATCCTAAACAGAAAAGAAACTGCACAATCTTTAATGGTCTCCAGAAAGGGAAAATCCACAAGATACCTTAGAAACTCATTCTAATTACAGTTTTATCAAAATTTCCAAAGTTCGAAAGATTCTGAAAAAGACTACTACTATACTAAGACCTTGACAGTGGGGTCATTTTTCCTGATGTTAACCCTGAATTCTTCTTGGTTCTCTGTGTGTCTAAACTTGCTTATGTAAGACTATGTCACCTCTGAATAGAATAAAAGATTAAAATAAAAGCATTACTTATATTCTGAGTCTTTTCTGAGATACTTTTGAAAGTGATGCTTAAACTTAATTTCTTTTCTTTGTTAAAGGGCAAGTGAAGCAATTCCTCAAAATGGAAGAAAAAGAAAATAATTTTGACCAAACATATAATTGTCCTTGAATTGAGAATGTTTGTTGTTCATTTGAAAAATTTTTCACAATGAAGTTGATCATAAACATAAATGATTTCTGCCAACCCCAGGATAAGAGGCTTGTTTTTTTGCAACTACATCTGGTGTATCCTTCAGAAAACTGCAGCCATACCAGAAGCTGCTACCCTAGGCAGCCTCTGAAGGAGGTGACTAAGGTCTCAGATGGCAAAATGACTTTTCCAGGCATCTCCCAAATTTCCCCAAACACATTTTAGCTGCTATCTTAAAAGCTAATAAAAGAGTTGGAGTACAACTAAAGCTTTATTTTCTCGGTGAAAAGAAACCCAAGAAACTGACTGCAGGTGAACTAGGCATAGGCTGAAATCAGAGAAATAAAGTTTCAAGGCATTTACCAGAAATCCAACAGCTTTAAATATTTATAATTAAATTAAAATTATTTAAATCTATAATTATAGAAATATGACAGCTTTAATAGTCTGATAGTGAACCTCAGACTTCCTACTATGTCTCTAAACAGACTGTCTGTATATGTATAGAGATAAATACATACATTTCCACACGTACATATTCATGTTTGTAGGAGAAGCAGTGAGGCACAATGTATACAGAGCTGGCTTCAGAGATGTAAAGACTTGGCTTTGGTATGCGTTTGTATTCCTGTATGTCTCTTTGAAAAATCGGCCCACCTATTTAACATGTATAGGAGGACTGCTTGCCATCTTGGGGAGGGGGTGGAAGGAGGGAGGGGAAAAATCGGAACAGAAGTGAGTGCAAGGGATAATGTTGTAAAAAATTACCCTGGCATGGGTTCTGTCAATAAAAAGTTATTAAAAAAAAAAATCAGCCCAGTGTCTGCTACTGCTGACTCTAATTCCCAGTTCTGTGCAAGATTTTTTTAATAATATGTTCTCTAAATGTCCCTTCCACATAATGTTCACGGTTGTATGTATGATCTGTCACAAGAGTAGAACAATTGTTCTAAGCTTTCATGGTACCAGTGTCACTGATGCTATGAGAATAGGAAAGAAAGAACTGGATGTCATAAGAGTGGAGAAGTCACAAGAAAGGTAGCTCAGAGCAATTGACAGGATGGACAATAGTATCAGAGGGAAGTGGTTAAGGGAAATTAGGTGGCATAAAGTCTCTTAATCTATACTATGCTACTGAAATACAGAATCTTGGGGAAGCTAATTTTGTTTTGATTCAATTCAAATAAATGGCTTCATGCTCTCTTCCATCAGCTTTTTAGTCATTGGACCTTGAAATACTGGAGTCTGATCATCATGCCTACTTGGCTTCTAGAAATCCAACTCCATTGTATTCCTGAATCTATATTAAAAATATTTTGGCTAGTAGATTACTAGAGAGTTTCAAAACAAGACCAACATAGCAGTATACAGAGGAAACAAAGACAGTTCTTGAATTGTGGAGTTATCCATCATCTGACTGATCCTTTAGCATATAGTAGTCTGGTTATATAAAAAGACATTTGAGCTGAGAAAAGTCACTGATATTGGTAAGATGAATGGGACCAGGAAGGAGATGACTGAGCGGAATGTATAGAAAGAGGTAGTACCTTAAGTTTTTCAAAGAAGCCATTTAGGATTTATTATAAGTGAGGCCATCATAATTAAGGCTTTCTTGGTGTGTTTAAGTCCCATATAAAGGATAAAATCTATTTAAAGTTTAAAAAAAAATTAGATATGCTCTCTTTAGTGGAACCAAGAGAAAGTAAATCCAACCAGATGTTTTCCAAATTAAATCATTCATCCATTCAAGAAATAACCATTTATGTGCAAGCATAGTACAGAACATAAAAATATAAAAGAAGCAATCCTTGCCCTAATGACCTTATAATCCAGTGCTGGAGTTGAGACATAAAAATAAAAAACAAACCAGTCAAGAAAATAAGTGCCATATGAATGATATAAATAAACTTTAGAGAAGGAAGAGCTCATTTCTGGTTGGAGTGATTAGGGAACACTACAAAGACATGGATGAAGTATTTGAGTTGGTTCTTGAAGCATCATAAGATTCTGATAGCTGAAGATGAAGGAGAAGGCAACTCAGGCATAGTAAAAAAACATGGGCAAAGCAAAAAAGAAGCTATCCCTGTGTGTGTTTGTGTGTGTGTGTGTGTGTGTGTGTGTGTGATTGTAAAATAAATCTGTTTGACTAAAACATCAAGTTCATCAAGGGAAGTAATAAATGGAGATAATTACTAGAAAGGCAGATTGGGACCAGATTGTATAAGGCCCTAAATACTATGTTAAGAAAAATGTTGAAGTTTCCCCCTTTCTGGTTTATGTCATAAGATTACTTTTTGTGCCTTTTAGACCAGCCATATTGAACTACTTAGTTTCCTTCCCACTGCTCTGCCTTTGTTTGCAGTTTCCTAGCTTTAGAATAGTCTCTACCCATATTTTCATCTATTAGAATCTAAACCACTCTTCAAGGTTAAATTCAAAGGCCACCTTCTCCATGCCCTAGTCATCCCTCGCTATCCTAGGAATGTTCTAATCCAAAGAACAAGAATGGAGAAAGCAGATAGTGGGGGCAAGATTTAAGAGACCAAGGAAGTTAGGGCATCAAATAAGCTCAAGTTAAAAGACTGATCTGTGTCACAGCTGGACAAGGTGTCTAATTGGTAAGGTTCTAGGCATGAGAGATCCTAGATGAAATCGGTGCAGGATGCAGGAGAGGTGAAGGGTACACTTAGGCTTCAGTCAGAGTGAGGGCACAATGCTCTCAGATCATATAAACAAATGTTTTTTGAGCATCTAGCATGTGGAAGCCACTGTGCTTCTATGCTGGAAAGGCCAAGGACAGGAAGGACTTTGAGAAGCCTCCACTTTAGCTATCTATTCTTCTGACCATTGCTTCAAACCACAGGAGTTCAGAACTATACTATAGTATAGTTCTAATAGAAACTATTAGCAGTAGTGAACACAGTGCCAGTCAGGTGAAACTTCAGTAGAGCAGGATGTAGGGCTGTAACTAAGGAGTCTTTGGCTGGTGGCCACCTGGTAGACTATTCACTGTACAGTGAAAGAAAAAGCTCAGGTTAAAGAAGTAACTTGGATTATTGAAAGGCATTCCTGTAACTGAGTAAGCCCCAATAAGGGGCACCAGCAATGGAGAAAAGGTGCCTTCCACAGAAAAAGTCCAGTGAAAGCACGCACACAGTATCAAAACCCAAGGAAATCATTTGGATCTGGAAAAAGCTTACCTTCTCCCCAGTTCCCATAATGCGAAAACATAGCAGAGCACATGTCAAAACAAGAACTATAATGCCCAAGTGCTGTCAACAAAGCTTTTAATTTTTTAATTATGCAACATATTGGAATGTTAATGAGCAAGAAAATGTAGTTAGCATTAAAAAAAAAAAACCTTATGGAATTGGATTTAATTACTTCTATCTCTCAATTCATTACTAAGCATGCATGATTTATAGAGATACAGAGGGCTAGAATGGAACATAAACTATTACAATACTCTAAAATTTAGGTCCATCAATAGTTTTACTACTTACAGAGAGAGGGAAAGAAAGGACCTGAGATTAACCTAAGGAAAAAAAAAAAAAGCAAATACTCTACCTCTGGATTCATAATTCCTTCTTTTTCAAAACAGCTATAAAATATGTCCATGGAAAACACTTCACTCCACAAATATCCATAATACTGGGCATCATAGCCTCCTGCCAAATGTCCAAAAGTTGCTGGCATGTTTGTACCTTAAAAGAAACATAAAGGTAAATCAATGCCATGAATAAAGTGAACAGTTTGAGACTCTCAGCTGGCTAAAGTTTCCATGCTGGAGGGGGTGCCCAGTGCATCTGACTTCCCCCATAGTAAGGCTTGGATTGCTGCCCTAGGCCAAGGTGTTTACAAACGGCTCTCTTATCTTAGGCCCCAGCTTAGGGCTTTTAGCTCAGGAATGTCTAACAATAGTTTCAGAGGCCCTGCCCATAGCCTTTGGATGTTTCAGAACTCATCTGTCTCTTTAATGCCTATTAATCATACTCCTGATCCATCTCTCTCTATTTTAAATAGTAACATGAGTATTAAATATTTCAGGACTACACTTGGGTTTTAGGATAATAACTACTTAAATGGGTGCTTTTTATTTAAAGATTATCAAAAGTGTCTCACTAATTAAATTTAACTTGCTAATTTCTACCACAAGACTGAATAGCTTCTTGAACCCACAATGGGGAATATTAGTGACCCAAGGCACAAAACTGTCCTGTTAATAATCTAAGTTACATGACTGATTGGTTACGCTAATCTCTCTTCTATCTTTATATGTGGCTGAATCACTTCAATAAATATTTCTGTCATGAGTATTATTGTCTTGGCTTATTAATATCCGAACTAAAAGGAAACTCAAAAACTTTCTAAGTTGAACTCCCTCACTACACAAATGAAATACCTGAGGACCAGAGATAACAGTGTACATCCCCTACATCTCAGATTAGGAGTAGCTATTAAAGTAAAAAAGGAGGAAGTCAGACTCTGCCAGTCAAACAAATTCAAAATAAATTGTGTCAAACTATGCTTAATTTTTAGTTCCAGCCTTTAGGAGTAGAAAAGTCTGTGGCTCTGTAGAAGGATCTGTGTCCTTCCTTCACAGTAGCTCCTAGTAGAGTGGAAGAAAGCTCCTAGTAGAATTGCACAGGTTAGCACCCAGGAGGTAGGCCTGTTATCCCATCTTTTTAACTCTTTGACTCTGGTCTTACTGCAAAAATATCCTGTGATGGGGTAAAGCAATTTTGTTAAGGTGTCAGGAAGCACCTTTGTACTTATTGGAAGTAATTAGGACTTGACAGGAAAACAACAAACCCAAAAAATCCAGAAGAGATTAGGTCATCAGTGGCTTCCAATTGCCTCCAGGACCAATTAGTAAATCTTCTGTTTATCTTTTAAAGTCGTTTCCTACTTTTCTTCTCTCATCTCACTCTTCCACCACATAAGGGACTTTGGGCAACCTTGCTGGTTCATAAACAAGACACTGTGTCTCCAGACTCTGCATTTTCACTGGCTATCCCCCATTCCTAGAATTCTCTCTCTCCTGTTCTGTGTCTCCTGGTTTCCTTCAAATCTTAGTTAAAACCTCACTTTTAGCAAGAAGTCTTTTCTAATCTTCCTTTATGTTAGTGCCTACCCTTTAAGAAGAGCTCCAGTTTATCCTGAATATATCTTGTTTGTATACAGTTGTCTGCATAATGTTTCCTCTCATTAGATCAACAGCTTCTTGAAAGCAGTGACTGTTTTTGCCTTTCTCTGTGTCCCTAATGCTTAACAAAGTGCCTGGAACAACAGTAAACACTTAATACATACTTCTTTTCTGGGTTGTCTTCCTACCATGGTTAAGACCATACCCTAGGCTGCACAGAAAAAAAAGATAACTAAACCAAATTTTTGATTTACATACCTGGGGTAGCTGAAATGCCTAGAATCTCTGAACAGTATCTGGCATATTCCTTTGAGGAATCCAATGATGCATCAGTATGGAGAGCTTGATCAACTTTGCTCAATACAATCTGGCGGAGGGTCAAAAGACCTAACAGAACAAAAGAGGAGACAGGTTTTTGATGAAGAAGAAGTATATGTTCTTTCAAACATGCTAAGATCACAGATTCCTAAAGAAACACTGATTTCAAAAGAAATAATCATGTTCTCTGAAGAGTGAGAACAAGTTATAAATTCTTTGAAAGAGTATTTCAGCATGTAAAAGCTACTAAACTTCTCCCTTTAGATTCATTTCCAAAGCTTCTTAACTCCAGTAAAATTATCTCCCATTATCACTAATGAAAATGTTTTTTTTTTTTACTTTTTAAAAATTTTTTAAATTTTTTAATAGTCTTTTATTTACAGGTTATATGTATGGGTAACTTTACAGCATTGACAATTGCCAAACCTCTTGTTCCAATTTTTCCCTTCCTTCCCCCCACTCCCTGCCCCAGATGGCAGGATGACCAGTAGATGTTAAATATATTAAAATATAAATTAGATACACAATAAGTATACATGACCAAACCGTTATTTTGCTGTACAAAAAGAATCAGACTCTGAAATATTGTACAATTAGCCTGTGAAGGAAATCCAAAATGCAGGTGGGCAAAAATATAGGGATTGGGAATTCAATGTAATGGTTTTTAGTCATCTCCCAGAATTCTTTTGCTGGGCATAGCTGGTTCAGTTCATTATTACTCCATTGGAACTGGTTTGGTTCATCTCATTACTGAAGATGGCCAGGTCCATCAGAATTGATCATCATATAGTATTGTTGTTGAAGTATATAATGATCTTTGGCCCTGCTCATTTCACTCAGCATCAGTTCGTGTAAGTCTCTCCAGGCCTTTCTGAAATCATCCTATTGGTCATTTCTTACAGAACAATAATAATCCATAACATTCATATACCACAATTTATTCAGCCATTCTCCAACTGATGGGCATCCCCTCACTTTCCAGTTTCTGGTCACTACAAAGAGGGCTGCCACAAACATTCGTGTACATACGGGTCCCTTTCCCTTCTTTATGATCTCTTTGGGATATAAGCCCAGTAGTAACACTGCTGGATCAAAGGGTATGCACAGTTTGATAACTTTTTGAGCATAGTTCCAAATTGCTCTCCAGAATGGCTGGATGTAATGAAAATGGTCTTAAGGAGGAAACAGGATCAAGTGAAGGACAGATCATAATTTTGCACACAGAGACTTCTTCCCTAGCTTTCAGTCATACCTGTGTTGACCAGTCGAGAAGCAACAAGTTTTTCAAGAAGATCATCTGTTATAGGGTTCCCATCTTTATAGTGCTTTGAGAGTCGTCGAAGAGAATCCTTGTCCCACACCCAGTTCTCAAGCATTTGGGAAGGCACCTCCACAAAGTCTGTTTCTACATTAGTTCCACTAAATCGAGCAAAATCAGTCTGGAAGGAAAGACATATAAACATTACAGAAAATATAAAATAATTGCAACTTATTTTTGCAGGATTTATAGAATGTTATATTGCTGGATTCTCACAGTAATACTAGTAAGAAGATAGCTAGTATAATCTTGTTAACTCCCTTTTAAGGATCAGTAGAGGTAATGTGCCTTGCCTGGCTTTTCAGGGATCATAGCCAACTCTGGAATCCAGGGTCTTTTGACTCCATATGTAGTCATTTCTTCTCTGTATCACACTTTTTCCTTAAGTCACATGAGGATATTCAAAAAAATCAGAATAGAAAGAATTCAAAACTAGTAAGCATAATAACACACATTTATATAGCATATTATCATCTGCAAACTCTGGGAGGCATGATCTAGAATGAGGAAACTATAATGGGGAATTAGGAAAACCTGAGTTCAAACCCAGACTCAGACACTTCCTAACTATATGATCCTGGGGTTGTCATTTAACCTCTGTTTGCTCCATATGGATAATAGCATCTACCTTGCAAAGTTGTCAGGATTAAATGAAATAATATTGTAAGAAGCATAGCACAATATATGGCACATAGCAGGTGCTACATAAATGCTTATTTCCTTCCTCCCACATATATTTTTTCTCCCAAACAAGTTTCATTTGTTTAGGAAAGTCTTTGGTGAGGAAACTCACTCCATCATTGTTTTAGGGAGATACTGAGGCACTGAGAATAAATGACTTGCCGAGGATCACAAAGTCAAGATGTTTTGATCCAGGTCTTTTTGACTCCAAGATCCACCTACTATGCTATCATGTATATCAACAATCTTTTTTACAGATGAGGAAACTGAGCCTTAAAGAGAAGCCAAGAGTCAAAAGTGATTAACTTCAATGCTGGAACTAGAACCCTAGTTTGATTTAAAATCCAATTTTCTTTTCACTTTGACATCTTACCTCATATACAGATCAAATAAAACTGGAGTTCACCTCAGCCCTTTAAAAAAAGCAATATTAAAACAACCTCAGGCAATCAAATGAAAATAAAATATTGTATTCAAGCAGCATGAAAAATAACCTGCTTTGTAATCTATATTGAGCAATTATTTCATGATTTCTCAGCCTCAGACACTTGAAAAATCACCAGGAAACCATGACTGACATGAATATTGGCCTGTACTAAAAATAAAGAATAAAAATCTTCATTTTGAAAGTCAAAATATTTCTAAAAAACGTTCCATTCAAAACAAAGAGTTCCATAATATAGGAGAGGCAAGTTCACCTCAACTCCCTCTTCCAGCTGCTCACTTATGTTTATTCAATACATGCCTTTCTAGAACACTCATCACCCCATTGCTTAAGTATTCAAAAACTAAAGAGTTAAATTATGGTACTATGAATTGCCTCCACATTTATTTTTTCATTTTGGGAGGCAAAGGAAGAATTATAATCTAAGTTTAACGATGATACATTTATAGTCTCTGAAAAAATGAAAATCAACTAGGGAGACTAGGTGACAAATTGGAATCAGCAAGACCTGAGATGGATACTTATTAACTGTGCTTGCTATCTGTGTGATCTTAGGAAAGTCACTCAAACTTTTCCAGTTGCAGCTTTCTCATTTGTTGTAAAACAGGATGGGAAGAGAGGATCTACTTCCTAGAGTTAGTGTGAAGTTCAAATGGGATAACATGCAAAGAGCCATGGAAGTACTAGTTGTTATTATTGTTGTTGTTAGATGCATAACAGATGTGAGTAAAATAAAACCTTTACAAACAAGGAATTATGAAGGGGAAATAGTGGAAAGTGTCATCAAAGAAAGTATGGATGAAAAAGAAGGGCTACTAGCCAGTGGTAAAAGCAAGGAGTTCAGCACAGAACATCAAGAAGGGAGGAAGGCCAAATCAATCAATAAACATTTATTGAATTCTTACTATGTGCCAGGATGGTTAAGTGGCATAGTGGACAGAATGTCAGGCCTGGAGTCAGGAGGATCTGAATTCAAATCCAGTTTCCAGGCAATTACTAGCTGTGTGATTCTGGACAAGTCACTTAGCCCTGTGTGCCTTGGGTAGGAAATGAGGACATTTGTAAAGTGAGCTGGAAAAGGAAATGGCAAACCATTCTAGTGTCTTTGCCATGAAAACCCCAAATGGGATGACAGAATTGGACATGACTGAAATGACTGAACAGCAAATGTGTCTTATACCATGCTGAACATGTCAAGGGCAAGAAGCCTCCTTATTTACTAGCTCTTATAATAATAAGTATGTTGGTAAAAGCTAAATCAGGAAAAGCCAAAACTGAAAAAGAATATTATCAACCAATTTCCCTAATGAATATTGATGTAAAATTTTTAAATAATGAGAGTGTGTTTGGTAAAAGTTAAATAAGAAATATCAACAAAACTTCTCGACCAAATGAACTTGGTCAAGGGTCTACAATAGGGAGACTCCAGAGATGAAGTGGTAAAAGGGCATGGACAACAGTTATATGAGATGGGAAGGCATGGATGTGCTGAGATCTGCATCACAGAAGGAAATATTCACATCAATAAGATCACCTGTGCATAGATCATTAAGAAGAAAAGCAAAAAGACTAAGTGAGTTTAGACTGTATTTTGGGATGTCCAAGAAGGATATGGGTGTCTCAAGGACACCCATTGTGTCCTTGGAACTTTAGGAGGAAAAGATACTTTAATGGAAAATTGTAGAGGGCTGGAACTCTCTATCTCCCCCTTTAGTTCCGGCTCTCTACAGAAAATGAGAGAAATTACTAGTTGGTGGGAGTAAGAGTGGGGAGGAGAGAAGGAGATTTCAGCAGAATGGAGGGATCACATGATTTAGAGAGCATTAACAGGCTTTAGAAATCATCTAGTCCAACTTCCTCATGCATAAAATGGGAAAAGAAATAATTTACTAAAGGTTACACAGGTAGGAAGGTTTTAACTTCAAGACACTGGTCAATATTCAAAGCTCTGTCCAACAGAAGAAGGCAAACTCCTTTAGGAAGGATATTGCCTCAGTACATGCAATTCTATTAGAATTTTCTAAAAATAAAATTTTTCTTAAAATAGAAGGAAGTCTTTGAAGGAAGCAAATTCTCTATTATTGAAGGTCTTCAACTGGAGACCAGATGACTATTTGTTGAAATTATTGGCGAAGGAACTTCAGTTCAGATTGGGTTAAGGGAATTCTGATGTTTAAATTCTATAATTTTATACATGGATGTGGAGCTATTGGAATACACTGGAGTCACCTGACAGTGGCTGCTGGAGATCCAACCCAGACCTGCTGAATGGATCTCCTCTTGTGAGAGGATGATACAAAGAAACTGAGTGACAATTTCTGTTCTCTGACTTTTCTGACTGAGAGGCTGTTGCATTGTCTGACCTCTCTCCTCTTCCCTCTGCCTCCAATTTATCCCATTCCCAGTGCACAACACTTGTGTCAGCAAAGGCTGCTTTGCAACTCCTTCAGATGCTGTGATCCACAGCTGTGGAGACTCTCAGAGAATTGACCAGCCCCCTTAATGGGGACCTGGAGTTCAAGTTCAGGCTCAGACCCTAGCTGTGTGATAGTAGATAAGTCACTTTACCTGATTTGGACACAATCCACAAGGGTCATAAAGAGTCAGATGTGACTGAACAACAACAAAAGAGAAAATGACATTGGAAAAGGTAAAGAAATATTTACTGGCTTTGGATAATAGATTTTTAAAAACAGAACTGTTAAAAAGTCATTCAAGCAAAAAACAAACATCTCAGACAAAAAGTTTTAGTATCATTGGTATGAACCAATACTTTTTAACCTTCTTATATTCTACAACACATTGGTAAATTGCCATTGGCAGTGGAAACATGGCCCTCTTCCACCTGGGTAGTAGGGAGAATGGTTATCATCTGGTCTTTTCTCCCCAGATCTTTGTCCTATACCTGTTTCTCTCATGCTATTTTTACTCAATGCATTTTTATTTCTTCAGTCTCTTCACCTAGGGTCCTAGTTATAGGGACCAAAAAGGGATAATTCTGTCTATAGCAAGAGTTAACAGATGGGATGTAGTATTGGCAGCTTCTCCTATTTTGTTCTCTGCTCTAGGCAGGAGCACAGATGTCAATCCAGTCTTGCGTTCTGCTGCCCTCTTTTTAAACAAGAAAAAAAAAAAAGATTGCTCATTTTCCTGTGAAAACTGGGCTGATTACTGAGGTAGAAAATGCAAGTATCAAAGAAGAAAGAGAATTAGAGGGGCAGAGCCAAGAAGCTGGAGAGAAGCCAAGGAAGTTGCTTGGGCTCTCCCTTGCTTCCCTTAGAAACAACATTAAATCAAGCCTGTAAAAGAATTCTGGAGTGACAGGATCTACAAAAAGATGGAATGAAACAATTTTCCAGCTCAAGATAATTTAGAAAGATTTTAGGAAAGGTCTGTCTCATTGGGGTAAAAGGGAAATGGAACCCAGTCCACTGAGGCCCTATCCCCTCCACAGTCCTAGTTTAGCATACCAATGGCACTGCAGGCCAGCTGTAAGGGCTCTAACTCCAGGACAACAGGCAAACTTCTAGTCCTAGAACTCAGGGCACAACAGGCATGACTAGGCTGGGCCACTCAAATGCAGTGGACAAGCCACCAGTCTCAGAGACTCTAATGCAGAAGCAGTGATCAAACCCTTGGGCACCAGTGCAAAAAGTTTGGGACAATGTCTCCTGTGCTCCAAGAGCAAAGCTCAACTTTAAAAAGTGAGTTAAAAAAAATTCCTGAAAGCTATTATGGCTTTCTATGATTTTCTAAGGAAAATCAAAATACAAACTCAGAAGCCAACAATGTTAAAATGCCTACATATAAAATCTCAAAGAGGAAGATGAATCGGTCCCAAGTCCAAAAAGTCCTCTTGGAAGAACTTAAAAAATATTTTAAAAAATCATACAAGTAGAAGAAAAATTGAGGAAAGAAATGAAAGTTATGCAAGAGAATTATGAAAAAAGTCAAGAGCTTAGAAAAGGAAGCAGAAAAACTGATTGGAGAAAACAATTTCTTAAAAAAATAGAATTGGTCATATTTGAAGGAAGGGAGGGAATCCACTGAAGAAAGCAACTCCTTTAAAAGTAGAATTAGCCAAATGGAAAAGGAAGTACAAAAGCTAACTGAAAAAAATGATTCATTAAACTTAGAATTAGGCAAGTAGAACCTAATAACTCTGTGAGACATCAAGAATCAATCAAACAAAATCAAAAGAATGAAAAAATTGAAGGAAATATAAAATATCTCACTAGAAAAAAGAATTGACCTGGAAAATACATGCAAGAGACACAATTTAAAAATTATTGGACTACCTGAAAGACATACTCATAAAAAGATCTTGGACAGCATCTTTCAAAAAATTATCAAGGAACACTGCCCTAACATTTTAGAACCAGAGGGTAATATAGTTATTGAAAAAAAAAATCCACTGATCACCTCCTGAAAGAGATACCAAAATAAAAATTCCAAGGAATTTAGTAGCAAAATTCCAGAACTATCAGGTTAAGAAGAAAACACTGCAAGAAACTATTCAAATATCAAGGAGCTATAGTCAGAATTACATAGGACTTACTAACTTATACACTTAAGAATCAGAGGATTTGGAATATCATAGTCTGGAAGGCAAAGGAACTGAGATTACAACCAATAATATTGTTGTCACAGTGTATTTTCCCTGTTTTTCACTTTTGATTAAATCTATTTCAACTTTAACTTTGTCTGAGATCATGTTATTATCCCTGCTTTTTTAATATACTAAATTCTACTACTATTCTTTATTTTATTTTTATGTGTAACTCTCATTTTTGTTTCCTGAAAGCAACAAAATTGTTGAATTTAAAATTTTAATCTGCTATCTATTTCTGTTTTATAGATAAATTCATCTCACTTTCTAATATACAATTATTTCTGTATTTTTCTCCTTCCTATTTTTCCTCACTATCATTCTCAACCTATTTTCCCTGTCTTTTCTCACTCCTCTGCTTTACTTCTATCTGTTACTTTGCCTTCCTATTCCTTAATCCTCTTGCCCCACCATATCTTTGCCCTCATTTCTTTCTGAATCAGTAGACTTTTATAGCCTTCTAAAAATATGTTGTTCCCTCTTTAACCCATTCCCCAATGAATGCAAGGTTCCAGCATTCCCCATCCTCCCCCTACTACCTTCTTCAGTATCCACTTTTCTTTTTATGCATTTGTATGAGATATTATTCCTTTTTATCTCTCCCTACATAGTTTTATTTTTTTAAGAATCTCCCTAGCATACTCAGTTCAATCCACACCTTTCTTTTAAATTATCAAATATAGATGACAATCATAGGAGTATTGCTACTACTATTTTCACATATGTGAAATAAACGATTTGATCTTATTGAGTCTGTGTGGGAAAAGGTGAAGAACTTACAGATTAAGCACATATTGACCAGAAACTGTTAGCTAAAGTAGATCAAGCTTATAGGCCTCAGTGTCGGCTCCTCCGGAGTCACGTGATTTTACATAAGGCCTGGACTATATTCCATTGTCCAATGTGGTGGAAGAAGCTGTATATCACCTTGTCTACTACATTCCACTGATCAACTAGGGGAACAGTAGACTTATGTGACCAATCACAACACATAGAAGGCGGGACTTTGGAGGTTCTTTGTCTGAAATGTATAAAAGCTGTAAGCATTTTCAAGGCTCTGGCCCTATCTGCTGTGAAATTTGGCTATTCTGCTTTCTATGAGTGATCTTGGTAGTAGTCAAATTGGGTAGGTCTTTTTGTCCCAAACAAGTCTCTTATAATTGGTCTTAAATATTTACCTTATATTTTTCCTGGATGTCATATGTCAAATTTTATCTTAAGTTCAGGGGATTTTGTCACAAAAACCTGAAAGTCTTTGAGTTGATTAAATGTTCAAATTTTAAAAATTCAGGATTATATTTAACTTGGCTGGTTAAGTTACTTTTTATTGTAACCTCAACTCTTTTGCTCTATGGAGTATAGCTGCTAAGTCTTCTGTAATCCTTAGTATAGCTCCGCGATATTTACATTTTTTTTAAATTGCTTCCAATATTTTTTTCTTAACCTGGGAGCTTAGCTATGATATTTCTGTAAGACTTCTTCCTGGGATCTTTTTCAAATGGTGATCAGTGGATTTTTTTATTTCTGCTTTGCCTTCTTGTTCTTGAAGTTCAGGGCAATTTTCCCCTTGTAATATTGTATCAAGATTATTTTTTATGGCAATTTTCAGGTAGTCCAACTATTCTTTTTGTATTTCTCATCAATTTATTTTCCATATCAATTGTTCAATATCTCTTCTATTTTTTCATTTTTTTTTCTAGTTAAACATGTACATTCATTTTTTAAAAAAACACATTTCTATATGAATCATGTTGGGAGAGAAAAATCAGAACAAAAAGGAAAAACCATGAGGGAAAAAGAAACAGAAGAAAAAGGAAAAAAGTTAATATAGGATATGTTGATTTACATTGTTTCCATATTTTTTTCATTCTTTTGATTTTTTTTTAATGATTTCTTGGTTTAGAATATCATGAGCTTCCCCTTGCCCAACTCTAGTTCTCAAGAAATTTTCTTCCTCAAGTTTTTGATTTTCTATTTCCAATTGATTAACTTTCTTTTCATAATTTTATTGATTTTCTTGAATTGCCCTTTTCCCCTATTTTTCCCTTGATCTGTCTAATTTGATTTTTTAGAAGCCCTTTTAAAGTTGTTGCAAGAACGTTTTTGTGCTAGGAAAAATTTGACATTTTTCATTGAAAAAGAAGTGGCTTTTAAAAAAATCTCCATTATATTTCTCTAAATATGAAATCAGATCTTCTCTATGCCCATAGTAACAATCTCTGGTAGGGATCTTTCTCCTTTGCTTACACATTTATATTTATTTATTTACTGCTTTATTTTGTTTCTAGTAGCTATCAAATTGTAATGTCAAGGTATGGGGAATGATGTCCCAAATCTCAGGTCCCCAAGGTCTGTCTTGGGGTCTAACTTTGGAGACTCCTCTCCACAACTAAGCTACAGTTAGGGCTCCCAGCCACAGTGTTCCACAAATGATTTTGTTCTCTGTAATTTCTCAGGTGGTTGCAAACTACAGCTATCCTCTCTATCCTAGAACTGAAAGCAGGGTATTTGCCCTCCTGCAAGGGTCTCTGCCTCTACCTTTACCCTGTGTCTCTGCTTCACAGAGACTTCTTGTAAACAATATATTGTAGGATTCTGGTTTTTGCTCTCCTCTGTTTTTGTTTTATGGGAGAGTTCTTCCCATTCACATTCATAGTTATGATTACTGTGTATTTTTCTTCATCCTATTTTTCCTCCTGTTTGTCTTTTCTCTCCTTCCACCTCTTCCCTCCTCACCAGTGTTTTGTTTCTGTCTACCACCTCCATCTATCTGCCATCCCTTCTGTCAGTCCTCTCCTATACTCCAATCTCATCTCCTACTACTTTCCTGTTGGGCAAGATGGATTTCTATATTCAAGTGATTGTGTATACTATTCCCTCTTTTAACCAATAGTGATGAGAGTAAGGTTTAAGTGATGCTCATCACCCACTCTCCCATCTTCCCTTTTACTGTAATAGGTTTTTTTAATGCCTCCTTTTGATTATGGCTTTCAGGATATATAATGATTCTGACACTATCACTCCTGGATCTATTTTTCAGATTTTTTTCCAGTGAGGTATTTTATATTTCTTCTATTTTTTCATTTAAAAAAAAAAGTTTGATTCTTGCTATATCATAGAATCATTAGCTTTCAGTGGCCAATTTTAAGGAGTTATTTTCCTCAGGTAGCTTTTGTACCTGCTTTTATGTTTGACCAATTTTACTTTTTAAGGAGTTGTTTTCTTCAGTAGATTTTTGTATTTCCTTTTTTTCCACTTGGCCAATTCTACTTTTTAATAAGCAATTTTTCAAGCTGTTGATTCTTTTTTTATTTTTTTTAATGCTTAATCTTATTTTTATTTAATATTTTTCCCAGTTACATTTAAAACAATTTTAAAATATATTTTTTAAAAACTTTTAAGTTCCAGAAGCTCTCCCTTAGTCTCCATTAAGAAACCACATGTGAAATTATGCAAAACATATTACAACATGACTTTTATGGAAATGTGGAAAACATATTTTTATGGAAAACATAGATCTCTTACCCTCAAAAAAAAAATCCTCAAGAAAAACAAAATTAAAAAAGAAAGAGAGAGAGAGGGAGAGAGAGAGAGAGAGAGAGAGAGAGAGAGAGAGAGAGAGTATGATTCAATCTGTATTCAAATAGTCAGTTTCTTCTCTGGATATAGTTAGTATTTTTCGTCATAAGCCTTCCAAAGTAGTCATGGATTATTGTATTGCTGAGAATGACAAAGTTGTTTACAATTGGAGTTGAGTCTTTTTTCATAATTCTCTTACATCACTCATTTCTTTTCCCATTTTTTCTTCTATCTATCTCATATGATTTTTAAGCTCCTTTTTGAGCTCTTCCATTTCTTTCTGGGTTTGAGATCACTTCCCAATTTTCCCTAGAGTTTTGTCCATAGGTGTTTTGACTTTGTTGTCTTCTTCTGAGGTTGTGTTGATCTTCTCTGTCACCATAATAACTTTCTATGATGAAATTCTTCCTTTTGTTGTCATCGTTTTGTTTTTTTCTCATGGGAGAGGGTATCTTTTTCCTTTCTTTTTAATTTGAGGTCTGCTTCTGTAATGGAAGGGACATGGTCTCAGGCTTCTTGTGTCAGGGGCAGACCCTGGCAATTTACCTGACAGTCCTACACTTAAGTACTGAGAATACATGAGGGACCTTTGTATCTGTTACCATGCTGAAGGAGTGATTTGAGGGTGGCTGGCACTGCTGAAGGTTGTAAAGGTCTGCCAGCTTACTTGGTACTGAGCTGAGTGTCTAGTGTGTACTGAGGCTAGTAAACGGTTTCTGTGTTTCCCAGGGGTACACTAAAATGCATGGTGGTCTGTCCACTAGAGGCTGTTTGCTTGCTCAGGGATATGCTGACGCACTTGGTGCTTCACAGAGCTGGAGTCTGCCTGTTCTCCTGATTATGCCAAGGTACATAGAGAATCCTGATGTTGGCTTTTGCCAGATCTATCATATTGGTAGATCTGTTCAGGATCTCCCACTGGTTTCCCAAAATGGGGCTTGCTGATATGCTTACTGTCTAGGACTGTACTCCCCTTTAGCCTTAGTGACACAGACATTTCTTGCTGATCTTTCAAATGTCTTAGGATTCAGAACTGCTTCACCCCATTTTTTTTGCTTGTTCTGCACGATTTGTTTGGGGGCACTATTTTATGGTTGTTTAGAATATGGAAGAATTAGAGTGACTTTCACTGCTTCTTCCACTATCTTGGTTCCTGGAAGTCTCCAGAAATCAAATTCTTAGAGAAGTTAAGAGAACTACAGGAAGAAAGAAAGCAAAATTATACTAGTGAGGTTCAGAATGCAATAAAGCTAACCACAAAATGAATGAGAGAAATTAAGCATAGAATTTTAGAAAATTTGAATATGATAGATCTCTGGAGAGAATTGAGTGGAGTCAGAAAAGAATATAACTTTTTTGGTGTTAGATGGCACCTACATAAAAATTGACCATGTATTAGAGCATAGAAACCTCTGAAGGTTTTTAATGGGAAGGCAGAAATATTAAATGCATCCTTTTCAGATCATATTGCAACAAAAATTATATACAGTAAAAGACCACAGAAATATAGATTAAAAATTAATTGGAAGCTAAATAATCTAATGCAAAAGAATGAATGAGTTAAACAAGAAATCAAAGAAACAATAATTTCATAACATAGCCATATTTATGGGATACAGCCAAAGCAGTCCTTAGCATAAATTTTTTATCTCTAAATGATTATATGAATAAAACAGAAAAAGAGTACATCAATGAATTGGAAATGCAATTTAAAAAACTAGAAAGAGAAAAAATTACAAATTCCCAATTACATATCAAATTAGAAATTCTGAAAAAAATCAAAAAGATTAATAAAATTGAAAGTAAACAAACAAACAAACAAACAAACAAACAAACTATTGAACTAAGACTTGTTTTTTGGGGAAAAAACAATCAAATAAACTTTTGGTTAATTTGATTTATAAAAAGAATTTAACCAAATAACCAGCATCAAAAGTGAAAAGGGGGAATTCATCACTAAAAAAGAAGAAATTAAAGCAATAATTCAGAGCTATTTTGCTCAACTGTATGCCCATAAATTTGACAATCTAAGTGAAATGAATGAATATTTAGAAAAATATAAATTGCACAGATTAACAGAAGAGGAAATAAAATACTTAAATAAAACCACATTTTCCCTAAAATTTAGAAACACACGTTTTAGGGGAAAAAATTAATAAGCCATTAATGAAATCCCTAAGTAAAAAATCTCAAGGGCTAGATGAACTTACAAGTGAATTCTACAAAACATTTAAAGAACAATTAATTCCAATATCATATTAAGTTAAATTATTTGGAAAAAATAGGTGGAATCCTACCAAATTCCTATTATGACACAAATATGGTGCTGAAAGCTAAATCAGGAAAAGCCAAAACTGAGAAAGAAAATTACCGACCAATTTCCCTAATGAATATTGATGTAAAATTTTTAAATAAAATATTAACAAGGAGATTATAGCAGTTTATCACCAGAATAATACACTATGACCAAATGGGATTTATACTAGGAAAGCTAGGCTGATTCAACATTAAGAAATCTATCATAATATATCATATCAATTGCAACTAACAAAAATCATATTCTTATCTCAATATATGCAACAGAAATTTTTGACAAAGCAGCACCAATTTTTTTCTAAAAAAAAAAAAAGTTAAAGATTATAGGAATAAATGGAACTTTCCTTAAAATAAGTAGTATCTATCTAAAACCATCAGAAAGCACTAGCTGTAACGGGGAAGAGCTAGAAGCCTTTCCAAGAAGCTCAGAGTGAAACAAGATTGTCCATTATCACCACTATTACTCAGTATTGTACTAGAAATGTTAGCAATAATTTTGATTACATTAAGTTAAAAAGGTTTTGTACAAACAAAACCAATGCAACTAAGATTAGAAAAAAAGCAGAAAGCTGGGGGACAATTTTTCCAGCCAATGTTTCTGATGAAGCCCTCATTTTTCAAATATGTAGAGAACTGAGTCAAATTTGTAAGAATACAAATCATTCCCCAATTGATAAATGGTCAAAATATTCAATAAGCAGTTTTCAGATGAAGAAATTGAAGAATATTCTCTAATATTCTCTCATAAGTAAATTCTCTCATAAGAAGAAATTCTCTAAATCACAACTGCTTAAAGAAGTACAAATTAAAACAACCCTGAGGTATAACCTCACACTTATCAGATTGGCTACTGTGACAAAAAAGTAAAATGATAAATACTGAAGAAACTACGGGAAAACTAGGACACTAATGCCTAGTTGGTAGATCTGTGAACTGATTCAATCATTGTGGAGAGCAATTTGGAACTATATCCAGAGTCAATCAAATTGTGCATACCTTTTGTTCTAGCAATATCACGATTTGGTCTGTATCCCAAAGATATCATAAAAAAAGAGAAAACAACCTATATGTCCAAAAAATATTTATAGAAGCTTTTTTTTTTTTTTTGTGGTGGCAAAAAAGTGGAAATTGAAGAGATGCCCAACAATGGGGAATAATTTAACAAATTGTGGTAAATGAATGTAATAGAATACTATTGTGCAATAAGAAATGATGAGTAGGCAGATTTCAGAAAAACCTGTAAAGATTTTTATGAACTGATGCTGAATGAAGTGAGCACAACCAGGAGAACACTGTACACAATAAAAACATCATTGTGTGATGATAAATTATGATTTATTTTAGCTCTTCTCAGCAGTTCAATTGTTGAGGGGTGAGAGACTCTAACAGAGTTTGAGGGTCCCCAGGCTGGTGTCCCAGGTTTTACAAAACAATTTGCGGTCCCAATCTCCAAGTGAGGTTTTGGCAAAAATGGGTTATTTTCACTGAGCAGCTCTTTCTCTCAGTGGGTTAGTTTCTGATTAGGAAGTTAGAAAAGATTTGGGACACATGGTTCAATTTTAGCTTTTTATGGCCTGAGGCTAGGGAGCAATCTTTGGATGATTTGAGGGACTAATTTCCAGGTCAATATTGGGTGGTGATTATTCCGGTGGCCAAGTGAAAGAGCTAGGAGGAGCTGTCAAGAGATTCAGGGTTTTCTGACCCAAGCCTTCCCCCACAAAGATCAGGGGATCAAAGAGTCCTTACTACATCACAATGATACAGTAAAATTCTTCAAGACTTATGATGGAAAATGCTATCTACCTCTAGAACTATTGGAGCCTGAATGCAGATAAAAATATACTATTTTCACTTTCCATTTTTTGTGGCTTTTCCCTTTTGATCTGTTTCTTCTTTTACTACATGACTAATGTGGAAATGTTTACATGATTGCACATAAATAGCCTATATGAGATTGCTTGCCATCTAAGGGAGGGGTGGAGAAGAGAGAAGGAAATAAAAATTTGGAACTGAAAATCTTATAAAAAATGAATGTTGAAAAATAACTTTACATGTAATTGGAAAAAAATACTATTTACCACCCCCCCAAAGAAAACTTAAAAAAAAAAGAATAGAATTAGCAGCTAGAATTTTTTCTGCTGCTACTCTCAAGAGTATCTAAATTCTAAAAGGGAATCCTTGAAAAATGGATCTTTGGGAGAACATTAAATATCTTAGAGCTCTGGTAAGGGGCACATATGATAATACAGATCCTGACAAACCGCCTTTCTTTATATAACTTACAGTATATTCCTCCTTTTTTTTTTTTTACTATATATAATATATGTTATATTATTATTTTTAATAATTATAACTTTTTATTGACAGAACCCATGCCTGGGTAATTTTTTACAACATTATCCCTTGCACTCACTTCTGTTCTGACTTTTCCCCTCCCTCCCTCCACCCCTTCCCCTAGATGGCAAGTAGTCCTATGCAGGTTAAATATGTCACAATATATCCTAGATACAATATATGTGTGCAGAACTGAACAGTTCTCTTGTTGCACAGGGAAAATTGGATTCAGAAGGTAAAAATAACCCAGGAAGAAAAACAAAAATGCAAACAGTTTACATTCATTTCCCAGTGTTCTTTCTTTGGGTGTAGCTGCTTCTGTCCATCATTGATCAATTGAAACTGAGTTAGATCTTCTCTTTGTCAAAGAAATCCACTTCCATCAGAATATATCTTCATACAGTATCGTTGTTGAAGTATATAATGATCTCCTGGTCCTGCTCATTTCACTCAGCATCAGTTCATGTAAGTCTCTCCAGGCCTTTCTGAAATCATCCTGCTGGTCATTTCTTACAGAACAATAATATTCCATAACATTCATATACCACAATTTACCCAATCATTCTCCAATTGAAGGGTACCCATTCATTTTCCAGTTTCTACCCACTACAAACAGGGCTGCCACAAACATTTTGGCAGAGAGTATATTCCTCCTCTAGATGTTTCTCTGGGCTGATAGCCAGAATTAATTTCTCCTTTAAAACTCTTAGCATCTCATTCAAATGATCTTTATCCATTTATCATATTCCACTTTGCTTTGTTATTATTTATTTTGTTTCTTAGATTGCAAGTCTCTTGAGGGCAGAGTCCCTAATTTATCTCTGTAACTGTCCACAAACTAAGAGAAGATAGCACAGTGTTTAGAACGGCCAAACCTAGAGTCAGCAAGATCTGAGTTCAAATGTGACCTCAGACATTTACTAGCTCTGAGACCTTGGGCAAGTGACTTAATACTAGTTGCCTCAGACAAATAATTGACAAACTACTTTAGATATCTTTGCCAAGAAAATTCCAAGTGGGGTCACAAAGTGTTGGATGGAATGGAATAAAAACAAATGCAGAGAATTGTCTTGTATGAGAAGTAATATAATGTGAATCTGGTACTTTGGTAATTATGCCTTCTGGAAAAATCTTCCAAGACAGTATTACCTTAGACTGACTTGTCTGTCGATAGTAAATTGTGTTATTTGAATGAATTTATTCAATACTTATCTAGTCTCAGATAGGGAGCTAAGACTTGGGGATACCAACATAAAAAAAGGAGCCAATTGTTGCTTTCAAGAAGTTACATTTTGATGGGGCAGTGAAGGAGAAAGATAGCTAGAAAGGGAATTTTGGTCTAGGGAATGACTGAATAGAACACTGAATCTTTTTTTCGGGCTAGAATCGACATCAATACTTTTTTGATTACAGAACCAAGAGCAGATAATAGAAAGGAGATGGGGAAATAAGGGTGTGGTGATAGAGCAGAGAGCTATACAGATAGAAAACATTATCTAGTCTGGGATAGGCTAGTTTGTACTCCCATAATCTTTCACTGAATAACAGCCCTAAGGTGGAAGTTCCACTTAAGTAGAATGGATTAATTCCTGTAGTGAACTGGAGGCATAGGGTAAAGCTTCAGTGTATTTCCTTGGTTGTAGTTGATTATCTTATAGCTTGGATGACTGAAACTAGGGTTATGGTGCACAAATTCTCAATGAGTGAGTGCCCTAGTTCCTGTACTCTGTCTTGATGAATTAATTTCACTACTCCTGTACTGCTACTCTACAGAATTCTCTTAAATCTATACATCTTATCTCTTTCTTGAGGAAGAGGAGTAGTCTTCATCCTCTTCTTCTTTCTTGTCCGGATTCCAGGGCTAATGCTGTATCCACTTAGTCACCTAGCTCTTCCTCTGCATCTCTAATTGCTGGCTGGATATCTCCATCTAGATGCTCCATAAAAATCTCAAATTCAACATGTCCAAAATATAATTTACCATCCTTCCCTGTCAGATTCACTTTTATTTCAAACTTCCCTGTTACTGTCAAGAGTTTGTCCCAACTTCCCAGTCATTTAGGCCTCCAACCTAAGTGACTCGCTTCACATATCCAATCTGTTGCCATTATTTAACTTCACAAGAACATTTGTTTATATCTCCTTTTCGCCTCTCACATAATCACCATCCTAGTTCAGGCTGAAATTACCTCTCCTTTGGATTATTACAATTGCCTTTTAACTAGTTTCCCTAACTTAGGAATCCCCAGTAGGTGGCTAGGTGGAAAGAGCACTGAACCTGAAGTCAGAAAGACCACAGTTCCAATATAGCTTCAGACACTTAACCCCTGGACAAGTTAGTTAACTTTAATTTGCCTCCATATCCTTATCTTTAAAATGCCCCAGGCATTGTGAGGATAAACTTCAGTAATTCCCAATTATCTCTAGAATAAATATGAACCTTCCCTGTTTGTCATTTGAAGTTCAAATAATGGCCACTTCTTATCTTTCCAGTTTAACTATAACTCCTTTTCTTCTTATTCTATTATCTAGTTGTTCTAGCCTGCTTGTATTGAGAGCCAGGTGGTACAGTGGATAAAACCCTTGGCCTGGAATCAAGAGGACCCGAGTTCAAATTTGACTTCAAACATTTAAACTGTGTGACCCTGCACAAGTCAATTAACCCTGTTTGCCCAGTTTCCTCATCTGTAAAATGAACTGGAGGAGGAAATGGCAAACCTCAAATGGGATCAACAGAGCTAGTGAACAACACCCATAACGGCATGTTATTACAAGAACGTGACACTCCATTCTCTCCTATTTTCATGCCTTTGCACTGGTTGTTCTTCATGCCTGAAATACTATGTCCTCCCCTTTACCTCTTAGGGTTCCTTGGCTTCCTTTAAGACAGTTCAGATCCCATCACTTGTGTAGGAAGCATTCCCCAGATTAAATCTTGTCTCCCCACTAGAATCTACCCTCTTTGAAGGCAGGGACAATTTTTGCTTTTTTTTGTATCTCTGGTGCTTAGCATGGTCTCCGGCACATAGCAAGTGCTTAATAAATGATGCTAAATTTATAGTTCTAAAGGGCAGGTCTGACCATATTATTCCTTTGCACACAAAACTTTACTGGCTTCATATTATTTATAGGATAAAATGCAAACTCCTTAATTCTGGCCTTTAAAGTCTTTTACAATCTGGCTTATCTTCCAGGTTGATTATACATTATTCCCAGTCATACATTTTATGCCCAAGCCAAAATGGTCCATCTGCTATTTGCCTGTACACTAGACAAAGAATTAATACATAGAAGTACGTGTAGAATGATTTTTACATATATATATTTGTGTCTAATGGTAGCCATCTTTACGGAGAATGGAGAGGAAAGAAAAAAACTTACACAACTTTACTACATATTTAAAAGGCATAGCAAGTGTTATATAATAGATTTGAAGTTTCATGTGCAATCACCTTTTAAAAATAAAATAATTTAAAAAAAAACTTGTAATAAAAAACAAAACAAAACAAACTTGTAAGACTTAGTATGGCCTTATCTGACAAAAAGCTCCCTAACAGTAGTAATTGTTTAACTCAATGTAATTAAATCTCCATTGCCTGGCACACAATAGGCACTTAATAAATGCTTGTTGACTGATCTGTGACTACGTTGAATTGTCACAGTTACAAAGTAAGCTCCTTGAGGGAGGAAATTGTCTTACTTTTTATCTGAATCTTCAGTGTCTAGCAGCATTTAGCACATAGAAAACATTTAGTAAATGACTGATTAATCTGTGACTGAAGCAAGCAAACCTCTGATGATTGTAATTTAAAAATAAAATAAAGGTAACTTTATAGTATCAGCTAGCACCATTTAATGGTTCAGGAAAAAATGTAGTCTTGATATTTGGCATGCATATCATGTCTATGCAAATTATTTAAAAATGATTTGCTTGTGAGGGGAAAAAACCCGTCAACCCGAGAACAAAGCCTGGGAGTTTCAGTCCTCTGAAAAAAGCTGAACAAACGAATGTCTAACAAGAAAGAACTGAGATGCAAGAAAAGAACCACTGGAATGTTTGTGTCACTCTGGTACAGAAGAGAAGGCTTATTTTGCTCACAAGCCATTTCGTAGGTGGGGAGAAGAAGGGGGAACACAGCCAGTGAATGAACAGATCAACAATGTCTTCTAAGGAACAAAAGGAAATATTCTGAAGGAGGGGAGTCTAAAAATAGCTCCATCACTCATTAATTTCCCGACATGTCAGTCATGCTGATTCTCTGTGTGCCCTCAAGGCAACTCCATTTGCATAATTTTTTTTTTCAAATAAAAGCAGCAAAAACCCAGCAAAATTCAAAGACTCTATTTCCAGTAAACAACTAAAGCTCCAAACAGACAAGAATTCATAGTTAACCGCTACTGGTATGTGACCCTAACAAAAAAATCAGCAACAACAATATGTTGTATATGGGAAAGAGCTAGTGCCAGCAGAGGCTGGGAACCCCTCTACATAATGGAGTCAGTCCTACATTGAGGAGTTGGGGGCCTTCTCTGTGGGTGTAAAGCAGCCTCTGAATTATTTACTCTTCTGTTACCGGGGCAAGTTTAATTGTCCAGCTCTCTGACTCATCTCTACATTCCTTAAATCCTTCCTATAGTTCTCAATGTGAAAAATTGTAGGGTGTTGAAGTAAACTAACTCTGAGAATTAGAGAACGATGCTAACAAGCATTCCAGAGATACTAGAGTATTTTAAAATTAGATTCGATGTCCCACAAAATAAATAGAGTAATTCACTGAATCAAACCCAGGCAGGTGGCAACCCCAAAGTAACCAGGTCCTACTGCGGCAAGAAAAACTCTGACATGAAATACCTAGAAAACAATGCAAGCATTAACTCCAGTCTGGTTAAAAATCCTTGAGAGGAGAAAAGTTCCCTGAAATCCATGCCTAAAATCTACTTCATTAAGAGCTCTTAACACTCCAGCAGAACCTACAACAGATGACTTGATACTGTAAAGAGAGATTAACTTGCCAACTCATACATTAGAAGTGTGCCAAAATAAACTTTGTATGAACTGAACTACTGAAAATTCTCAGCTACAACTCGGTTTTACTTAAACAACAAAGTCACCTGGCTTGTCCTGCTAATTAAGAAACCTGTTTTCAGCAGTCCCACCTAAGGGTTGTTTTCATAAGCCAGAACCCCAGGAGAGATGAAGGAGACTGCTGAAATCAATGATGGTACTTGATTTGTAAAAGACCCGTCTCATGAGACTTGACCTTGGTGGTTCCGGGTTTTCCACATTATCGATTTCTAAGTCGAGTTGCTCTGCCTCCTGACCTGAAAGATCTATCGTCAAATTCAAAGAATACAGAGAAGTCCTTGGAGGGAATAAATTCAGCCACAGAAAAGGGACAGCTGCAACCCACAAAGAGAAAGCTGAAACACCATTGGCTCTTTTCCCAAGTGACCTGTATTCCCATCCATCACTGGGAGTAATAATAGTAAGAAGACTATGAATCACACGTTTAGTCAGAATTTTATGTTACTTATTAACTACCCTTCTCACAGGATTGTTGTGAGGAAAGCATTTTGTAACCCTTAGAGTGCAGCCTAAAGGAAAATTATCATTATTGTTATCTACTCAACATCCCTGCAATTCAAGTAGGTCAGTTTCATCATCTCCATTTTGCAGATGTATAAAATGACACGTGCATTAATTGCCTGGGGTCAGTGGCAAAAGGAAACCAGAATGCTGGAGACTTAAATTCCTAGGCCAGCCAGTTCTCTCCTACCTTTCCTTATTGACAAAGTGCTTTTCATTTCCATCTCCTCCTTAACAGATGGATATCAGTAAATTACTATTCAATTTCAAATAAGGAGGCATTTTTTAAAAAGTGACCTGTATTAAGCTCAGTTCATTAGCCTGACATTAAATGACAGCAAAGAGCAAGAGAAGTAATAGTTTTAGTCTGTCAGAAAATGGTTGGGTTGCCTGGGGTTGAGGTGAGTTACTTTCTGGGACTGTCTTTCCTGCCTCAATCCAGGCTGAAAAAATGCTAATCAAATTGTCCTCCTAATATGCTCATTTTCCTTCATTTAAAATTTATTTTCAGTTCCAAACACTCTCCCTTCCTTCAGTCCTCCTCCACCCATTAAGAAAGCAGAAACAAGATACCCATTATACCTTTGAAGTCATGCAAACAAATATTCTTATTTTTAATACTCATCCTGAATTTTCTGTTCTTACTTCAGAAAGAGAAGTTTTAATAACAATTATAATAAAAAAACTATGAAACATTTAAAGTTCACAACATGCTTTTCCCCCCACATATTCCTCCAGTCTGAGCTTCTCACCAACCTCTCAAGGTAGGTATTGCATGGATTAAAACACTCTTAACAGATGGGGAAACCAAAACTGAGAAAGATTAAGCAAATTGCAAACTATCATCTATCAAGTGAATTTCTGCAGCAGGAAATGCACTCTGGTCTTTTGGACTTTATATGAGGTCCTTTACACACTACATTAAGCTGTTTCTCATTAGTAGGCAGCCTTCTCTCTTAAATTGCTTCTATTTGAGAAGGGTGAGGCTCCACCAGGGACATATATTGCCTGAGGATTCACCAGGTACAATCTCAACCCTGAAAGCAAAGCTATTGCCAATGTAGGAAATAAGCAGAAGAAAGGCAATATAACTGCTAAAACCTAGCTAGGATACAAGTGGGTGTGAAAGGAATGGGGGTGGTGGCTAAACCTAAACTAAGATTTAAAAAATGGTAGCTTAAGCAGGAAATGTATAAAATCAAAAGAGAAAACATTCTCTCTGGATGAGCCCAACTCTAGGGGTTGGCAAATTGGAAGTCTATTTTTGTATAGCTCTTGAGTGAGAACAGTTTTAAATAAAGATTTGATTTAAATGAAATTAAAGTATTTAAAAATGTAAAAATCATTCTTAACTCAAAGACTGTATTAAAACAGAACCCTTTCCCTCTCCCTAGTTTGCCAATCCCTGCAGACTTAACTGCAGAACTGATGGTTCTGTCTCTTGGCATCTCAACATCTCTGAACTGCCAATCTCTATTTCTATCTAGACTTTGGGAATTGATCCCTGTTGATTCTAGACCCTGCCTGGTTGTTACTCAATTTTAATTGGCTCTTTTGTCTTTCTGTGACCTCTCAACATGTTTCTGGGCACACTTACACTGAATAGCAACTACACCAGGGCCCCAGACAAGAAGGAGTAATACATATGCATGGCATTGTGCAGTTCTTTAATTTTAAAGCCCAGGGTTCTTCACAGTTTTTTGTATCATGGATCCTTTTTTGCAGACTGAGTACTACTCTTCTCAATGACTTTAAATGCATAATATGAAATACATTGGATTACAAAGAAAATCATTTATAGTGAAATACAGTCACCAAAATATATATTAAAAAAAGTCATGAATCCAGGGTAAGAACCCCTATTCCAGACTAATTTGCATGTTACCCCCTAGATATCAACATTTTTCAGTGTACTTTGGTGCAGTTTTACAAATGCCATAATTTATCTTTAAAAAGTACACTTCTATACAATTCAGTTCAACAAGAACAACTAACAAGTAAGCATTTTAAAATGTGTACCAGGTGCTAGGCTTTATATTGAGTACCAGGACACAAAACGCAGTTAAATGGGCCCTGTCTTCAAACAATTTACATTTACATGGGGAAGAGATTATGTACATTGTAAATATGTACAGAATATAAAGAACATGAATAGTAGTATATATAGTATATAGTAATTTGGGGAAGAAGAATACTAGAATTTGGGGGAAATGGGAAAGACTTCATATAAAAGGTAACATTTAAGCTGTTTTTTGTTTTTTTTTTTTAAAGCAAGAATTTTTTTGGAGGGGTGGTGGGGGAATGTTTGAAGCAAGCCAGGGATTCTAAGAGATGGAGGCAAGTAGGGAAAGTATTTTAGGCTGTGGGATTCAGAATGTAGAAAAGCATGGAGAAGGGAGATGGTGCTCTTTTGTGTGAGGAATAACAAGCAGACCAGAATGGCTGGACCAGAGAGGACAAAGACTAGGGAAACAAAGGAAGAAGGTTCTAGACGTCAAAGAGCTTTAAATGTCAGACAGAGGATTTTATATTTGATCCTAGAAGTAATAGGATGTTGATTGACAAGGAGGGTGATATGGTCAGACCTGCACTTCAAGTAAAATTACTTTGCCAGCTCTGTCAAGTAAGTACTGGTGTCGGGAGAGACTTAAGGCAGGAAGACTAATTCGGAGGCTATTACAGGACTCCAGGCAAGAAGTGAGAAAGGGCAAGAGCCAGGTGACAAAAGGTAAGCTAGGTTAATGGCTGAAGTGGACACATTATGTGACACATTTAGAGCCAAGTAAGGCATTGAGGATACAAAAGCAGAAAAACAATGTCCTCAAGGAATTTACAATCTAATTGGGGGGGTTAGAATCGCAGATACCCAAAGAAACATAAGGTAAACAAGAACAACAAGATGTCTCTGTCTGGGATAACTTGCCAGCTTGGAATCAGGAAGACCTGAGTTCAAATCCAGCTTCAGAGACTTATTAGCTGTAGTCAGTTAACGCTGTTTGCATCAATTCCTTATTTAGTATCTCTTCCAAGAAACCCCCTCAATTGGAAACGACTGAAAAACTGCTGAACATACAATTAAGGAAAATTAAAAGAACATTTTAATACCCCTTTCTCTACAGGAAGCCTTTTTAGATCCTTTTTAATTTTAATGTTCTCCTGTTGAATATTTCCAATTAATTCTGTACAAAGATTGTTCATAAATAGTTGTTTACATGTTGTCTCCCTCCATTAGATTGTGAGTTTCTTGAGGGCAGGGACTATCTTATCTTTCTTTGTATCCACTGTGTATGCTTATCATAGTGTCCGGCACATGGCAGGTGATTAACAAATGCTTATGATGGCATAATTTTTCATACTTTTCAAAAAGGGCTTTCACATTACCGAATTGGATTCTTAACAACAGTGAGGTTAGTGGGGTTTGACCACTTGCCTCTGAGTGATACAGAGAGAAGAACCAGGAATCCAGATACCCAATGCAGATAGTGTTCTTTATTATACTATGCTATCTCCTGATTAATGCAATACTGGCTTACGGACAATCGTCAGTAAGTTAAAAATAATCTGATAACAACATGAAGTCTTTTCCTTCCCTTCACACTCTCCTCTTTATCCTTTAACTTTCAAAATTACAAGGTTTTACTGTAATCCTGGAATATTAATGTATCAAAGTTGTCACCCGGACTTAGTATCATGTAAACCTTATGATTGTGCTTAAATCACAACCAATACCAAAACCAGAATGGAGGTTGGTTTTTTAAAAAATCTCTCTCTCATTCTCTTTGTCTCTATCTCTGTCTGTATCTCTCTGTCATTCTGTCTCTTTCTTCCTATGTATCTCACCTATCTCAGAGATGAGAGAACAGGACTTGAAAATGTCAGTGATTATTGAGATACCAAACCACAACAAGGCCATGAAATAGGAACAGATACCAGGAGATTCTTTAGATCATTATCTTCCTAATGACTTAGTAGTGACAACATGAAGAAATGCATTTAGTGATTATCTCTCTCTGAGATACTGACCAAATATTGAACTAGTGTTGCCTCACGCCTGAAAACTGGCCTGTTCTACCAACACATCCCCAAGACAAACCCAACAGGATTACAAATCTACAGACAGCTGTGATGGAAGACTCAACCACTGAACCACCATCTTTCAAGCTAATCTGCTAAATGTGTGTTGCAAGCTATTTATTCACTCACTCTTCCCAGACAGACAAGACAGGCTATTCTTGTATGTGGAGATGATGCCAAAGCACCATTATGTTGTTTAGGGAAGAAAAAAAGGGTCTGAAATTGTTATGCAGCTGGGTCTTGGTGGGACCTATCAAAAACTTGAAAAATAAATCCACTAAACACTGGCTCCAAATATTGCTCTTTAAATATATTTTAAAGCCTTGGACTATGGGAGCACTTAAAGGGATTAATAGTCAAGCAAATAAGAAATTTAAATAGTTATTTAGAGATAATCCTACAAGAAGTTTGACCAATCAAGGTAATGTATTAAAAGCCCTGTTTTGCAGGGTGTGACACATTTGTGTGCATTAATGAGGTCAGGCAAAACTCACACTGCTGGATATATTCTTCTAACATAAGGAAGAGATTCCTGTCTGGTAAATGCAGTATGCTCAGGTATGCTGATAAGGGAGGAGTTGATCAGATATGAAATATCATAGTGCTTAATAAGTAGTTAAAAATTTTTTTTCTATTGATATTTTATCTATCATCCCTCCTCTTACCCTCTTCTCAGAGGGCCATACTTTATAATAAAGAAGAAAAAAAGAAGAAAAACCGTTCTGCAAAACAATGAAAAAGTTTGACTTTTTTTTTTTTTTTTTTGCGGCAATTGAGTGACTTGCCCAGGGGCCCACAGTTAATAAGTGTTAAATGTCTGATTCTTGAGCCAGTGCTCTATCACTGTGTCATGTAGCTGCCTCCAAAAATCTAACTTTAAATGTAGTAAAGAACATAATTTTCAAAATTGAAGCAGCTGATCTCATGATAGTAGCAAAAAACCTAAAATCTAAAGGGGTGCCCTAAACAAATTGAGAAGTATGAATAGAATGGAATACTATTTTGCCATCAGATGAAGAAAGGGACTAGTCCTGATGGATCAGGCCATCCTCAGCAACAAGATCAACCAAATCATTTCTAATGGAGCAGTAATGAACTGAACTAACTATACCCAGAAAAAGAACTCTGGGAGATGACTAAAAACCATTACATTGAATTCCCAGTCCCTATATTTATGCACACCTGCATCTTTGATTTCCTTCACAAGCTAATTGTACAATAATTCAGAGTCATTCTTTTGTACAGCAAAATAATTTTTGGTCATGTATACTTATTGTGTATCTAAGTTATATTTTAATATATTTAACATCTACTGGTCATCCTGCCATCTAGGGAGGGGTGGGGGTAAGAGGTAAAAATTGGAACAAGAGGTTTGGCAATTGTTAATGCTGTAAAGTTACCCAATATATCCTGTAAATTAAAGGCTATTAAAAAAAAAAAAAAAAAAAAAAAGAAATGAAGAAAGGAATAATTTCAGAGGAAACTGGGAAGATCTCTATGAATTGACACAGAATGAAGTGAGCAGAACCAGTTTTTTTAAAAAATGGAAAAAAAAATTAGAGACAAAACAGATTTGAAAGACTTTAGGATTATAATCATAAAAGTTATAAACCAGAAAATAGACTGAAAATGCAGAATGAGACATATATTATTGGATATGCTCAATATGGGAATTTGCTGGACTACGCAAGTTTGTTATTGGTGTTTTGATTTTTTCACTTTTTTGTGTGTGGTGGTGGTGTTCAGTTGGAGAGCCAATGCAAAGGAAAAATGAAAAATACTTGGGAACATAAATATTTTTAAAAGGAAAAGGAAAGATTAAAAAAAATAAAAAGTAATTGGCCCAATTTAATTGCACAAATGACTTACAGAAGTAAGGAAGATTATAGTGGGCTTTAGGGGGTCTATGATGTGGTCAAGGTAAAAAGCAATAAAAAGCAGCTAAGTGCAACAGTAAAAATAAATGCTGGACATGGAATGAGGAAGACCTAAGTTCAAATACTGCTTAAAACCCATATTAGCTGTTTTGGTCATGTATACTTGTTGTGTATCTAAGTTATATTTTGATATGTTTGACATCTACTGGTCATCCTGCCATTTGGGGAGGGGTGGGGGGTAAGAGGTGAAGGATTGGAACAGGAGGTTTGGCAATTGTTAATGCTGTAAAGTTACCCATGTATATATCCTGTAAATTAAAGGCTATTAAATAAAAAAAAAAAAAAAAAAAAAAACCATATTAGCTGTATAATTCTGAACAAATTGCTTAACCTTTCAGCCTCAGTTTCTTCATCTAAAATGGAACAATAACAGTACCTGTTTCCCAGGGTTGTAGAGAGAATCAAATTAAATAATACATTAAAATAAATCTTCACATGCCATATAAATACTAGCTATAATCATTATTATTAATGCTATCTATATCTATTTACCTATCTATCTATATATGTATATATATATATATATATATATATATATATATATATAAAACCATTAAAACTCCTTGAAAACTTATTTCAGTGAAAGAAACCAAAGTATTAAAATATCTTTGCATGAATTCTCCAAACCCAAGAAAGCACACGAGCTAGAAACCAATATGCTTGCTTTCCCTAAGGTTAGCCCACCACTTCTCCAGAATCAGAGACTTAATAGGACCCCAGCAACAATCTATAACTTGAAGATAAGAAGTTAGGTTTTGAATTCCTAACCTCCCTACTCACCAAGGTTAGTTTGTATAAAGCTACAAAATACAACAGATAGAGACCATTAATTTTTCCCTTCTTGAATGGTCAGTCTGTCCACCGTCTATAGAATCTAAACTGTTTAGGGATGATTACTTGGGACTTGCCAAGACACGCTGAACCAGTCCTTTTCTCTTTGATGAAAATCTGCACTTTTACATTTCATTATTTTCACTCTCCTCATCTTCAGAACACAAATCTTTTTTTTTTCTTTTCTGAGCTCCCAAGAGAGTCTCCAATGCCATAATTCTCAAACCCCTTTTCCCCATGAGAATCCTCATGAAGCCTGTGTCTTTTGAAAACCAGGGTGGGATATTTCTCATGTTTCTTGTGTTTCTGCTGCCTGGGACACCACTGACTCTGTCCTCCTTCAGTCTGCTAGGGATTCGTGTTTCCAGGTATGCAGATAGCTTCTGGGATGATTTTTGAATGTTCTAAAGTTCTGTGCTTTTTGAACTTCCTAAAATATTTGTTTTAGTTGTAGAAAAAGTAAAACAGGAACTGCTCAGAGGGAAGGAAAAGTAAGTCACAGGATATATCACTATGGAACAACTATTGAAATATGGCTCATTGGTGCCATGAAATAATTATTTAGGTACCTTGGGATGAATTTTTTAAGTATTCTGAATTTCTTTCACTCAAAGTAAAGGAAGGTGGGGAGGGGAATAATCACATTATGATTTGGATCTGAATACATATATTGTATCATTTTGTCTCTTTTTAAAGATACAATATGTCATTTCCAGGAAATAAATAATATAAAACTGAAGTTAGTAAACAAAAGGTTAATGTGCACAAGAAACAGATCAAATTTCAGGTACTATTTATCAATTCTACATCAAGGTCTTACAGGGAAGAATAGAAATGAAAAGTCAGTATATGGCACCCAACCAAAGAAGTTTGCTCTGTTTCCATAAGCTGAGTTCTCTTAGGCTTATGCCTCTGAAGTAGGGTGTGGTAATGAGGAGCCACACAAGCTGAAGGTTATGTAACTTTGTCCTAAGATCTACAATTAACACAATGACCAACTGTAATTCCATAGGGTTTATAATGGGCTCAATATGAAGAACAAGACACACTTTTTTTGCACCTTTGTCCAAAGTAAAGATTTGTTTTGCTCAATTCTGCAATTTTTATTTTAACAAAATAAAAATAGTTTTGGTTTTCTTTCTTGATGGGGACATATAGAAGGAGGTAGGAAGAAGAGAAGAATTTATTAAATGGGGAAAAAAATTTTAATTCAGTAGAGAAAATAAACAAAACGTTATAACTTTGTACCATTGCATAATAATGGCAAAACCTTTGAACAGGTTTTTAAAAAAGGGATTTTTAGGTGACAAAACAAGATACCAGTCAAAAGAAGAAAAAACCATGAGATCTGGAATAAAGCAGTGGTAACAATGGGGTTTTGAGGGGGAATGAAAGATTTCAAAAAGCCACTCACCTGTGCACATATCTGATGCATGACATGACCAAACTCATGGAAGTAGGTCCTCACTTCATCATGCCTCAGCAGGGAGGGACGGCCTGCAACAGGCTGGGAGAAATTTACTACCAAGGCAGCCACGGACATCATTCGGCTCCCATCAGGTAGGAGACAGCCTGGCTGAAGGCCAAAGCAGGCTGCATGGCCATACTTTCCTTCCCTGAGTCAAAGAGACACAGAAACACACAAAGAGGTTAAATGCCTGTGACGTACAGATTGAGAACTTATACAAACAACGGTCAGCCACCATAGCATGCCAAAGGAGATGGAGAGTAGAAAAATATGGATGTGGCTCTTACTATACTTCATTCACTTTGTGGAAAACAAGGTAGCTTGTGATTTTTGCTTGTGTTTTTTTTTTTTAATAATTTCTTTTCTAATGACATATAAATATAAGTTTTAACATTAATTAAAAAATTTTTTGAACTTCAAATTTTCTCCCTCCCTCTCTCCTCTATTCTTTCTCTAAAAAGGTTATAGGTTAAATAAGTTATACATATATAATTATGTAAGATATATTTTCATAGTAATCATAAAAAAAACAAGCCAAAAGGAAAAGAAAAAAAAAAACATGAAAAAAAAGTGAAAATAGTATGTTTTGATCTGCACTCAGATTGTAAAGGTATTAAAAACACAGCCTTGAAGTTATATAATCAAGACTCCTTTTATTGGGGAATACGACTCTTTGAAAATTATTCCTGTCCTGGCACATTTGACCACCCAAATTACTTTAATAACATCCTTGTCATTTTTGAGGATAGCACCAATTCAGCTTTTATACTTAGCACAAAGGTAAAAGCCAATTTGAAGTCAAAGTTAGTTTTCATTTTATACAAATGGTTGTTTCTTCTCATAAGACTGGGATCCAATTCTAGACTAAACCAGAAACAATTCAATTCTTCCTTTGTTCAAAAGGGAAAAATTCATACTACCAAAAGTAGTCAATTTATAAATAGGACTGTTTTGTATGAAACAGAATACTCTGCCTTCGATTGGAAAGAGGTACCCAATACCATATAAACTCACCTCTCCTTGGAGGGAAATAGTATCAAGAATGATAACTTCAAAGCTATAGATCACCTTATGAAGGCCATAGGACTTGCTTTATTCCTTTCAGATTTATGTTTTTTTTTTTTTTTTTTTTTTTTTTCCTTTGCTTTGCTCTTTCCTTCCTAGTATCTCCCATAATTTTCTGGCTCTTATCTGCTGAAGCTGCTACAGTTAACAAGGAATTGGTTTATCTTGAATCTATTCTGAGTCCTTTTTATTTAGAAAATCTATGTCATATAGAACCCCTATTTTAATGTTTATTCCCAAACTTTCTACATTCCCACAAAAGATAATTACAATTATAGTTAAGGCCAGACTTTAGAAAAGTGATGGTAAGGGCCTATTCTCTGAAAATCCAATTCAATTGAAGCCAATTCAATAAACTAATAAGGTGCCTATAGCATGTAAAGCATTATGCTTGCTGCTAAGGAGATGAAGAGGAAAAAAAAATAAGCCCTGGCCTCAAGGAGCCCATGTCTACTGAATGCTGATAAATATGATGTCTATGACTAATGCAAAGGAGAACTTCAACCAAAAGAGACTAAGACTAGTATTCAATGACTATAGTGATCTAATGTTTGATAAACTCAAAGATTCCAGCTTCTGGGATAAATACTCACTATCTAACAGAAATTGATGGGAAAACTAGAGAATAGTATGTCAGAAACTAGGCATCAACCACTATCTAACACCCTGTACCAAGATAAGGTCAAAATGGGTTCATGAAGACAGAAAGAATGATATTATAAGCAAGTTAGGAGAACAAGAGGTAATCTCAGATCTGTGAAAAAGGAAGAAATTTATGGGGAAAGAAGAACTAGAGAACATTATAAATGCAAAATGGATGATTTTGATTATATCAAATTTAAGAGATTTTGTACATACAAAACCAATGCAGTCAAAATTAGAAGGTAAGCAGAAAACTGGGAAAAATACTTTTACATCCAGTGTTTCTGATAAAGGCCTCATATCTAAAATACATATAGAATCAACTCAAATTTATGAGAATACAAGCCATACCTCAACTGACAAATGGTCAAAGAATGTGAATAATTTTCAGGTAGAAATTAAAGCCATTTCTAGTCATATAAAAATATAAATCATAATTTATTAGAGAAATGCAAATTAAGACAACTCTGGGGTACTACTTCACACCTCTCAGATTGGTTAAGATGACAGAAAAAGATAAAGATAAATATTGGAGGGGATGTGGGAAAACTGGGACATTAATTAATGGTGGTGGAGTTGTAAACTGATCTAACCATTTTGGAGAGCAATTTGGAACTGTGCTTATCCTTTGATCCAGCAGTGTCACTACTGGGTCTGTATCCCAAAGAGATCATAAAAGAGGAAAAAGACCCACATGTGTAAAAAATACTTCTAGCCCTTTTTCTAGTGGCAAGGTATTGGAAATTGAGTGGATGTCCATCAACTGGGGAATGCCTGAATAGGTTATGGTAAATGAATTTATAGAACATTATTTTTCTATAAGAAATGATGAGCAGGTTGATTTCAGAAAAGCCTTTGGAAAGACTTACATAAACTGATGCTAAGTGAAGTGAATAGAATAAAAAAAAAACATTCTACACAATAATAGCAAGGCTATATGAGGATCAACTGTGATGGACTTGGTTCTTCTAAGCAATGTAGTGATTCAAGACAATTTCAATAAACTTGGGATGGAAAATGCCAATTGCATCCAGAGAGAGAACTATGGAGACTGAATGTAGATCAAAGCATAGTATTTTCATCTTTTGTTGTTTGTTTGATTATTTTTTTCCTTTCTCAAACCTTTTGATTTGATTTTTCTTACACATGACAAATATGGAAATACGTTTAGAAGAATGGCATATGTTTAGCCTATATTGGATTGCTTGCTGTCTTGGGGAGGGACGGGGAAGGGAGGAAAGGAGAAAAATTTAGAACACAAAATTTTACAAAAATGAATGTTCAAAACTATCTTTACATGTATTTGGAAAAATAAAACACTATTTAAAAAAGGATTCTAAGAATACTTGAAGAAGGATAACTCACTTTCAGCTAAGGTTACATATCAGGACAGATTTCATGGAGAGAGGAGACAGTACCAAAATTTATTCTTAAAGGGAGAGGAGGATTTAAATGGGGGGAAAAGTGTTTTCTATACATAGGAAATGGCCTAATGTGAAGACACATGGACGTGGGGCAGTATGGGATGAGATCTGAGAACAGCTGGTAGACCATTTTATCTGAAATGTAGAGATTATGAAGGGGAGTAGTGTGAAATAAAGGTAGGTTGGAGCCAGATTGGAAAACCTTAAATGCTAGGCTAAGAAGTTATATTGAGTGTATCTTGGCAGAGTGAGGGAGATTTGCAGGCAAAAATAATTACTCTTGAATCTGGAAAGGGACCTGAGTAAGAATTCTGATAACTATCACTGCGGTCTACATGTTCCTTGGTACCTCTCATTTTAAATAAGCATTTTAGTGATTTTATTTTAAGCAATATAATTGCATAGAACAGCTAAAGCTCGCATTGGACACTAGTTGAACTATAACAATATTGATATGGTCAACCAGGTGCCACTAAATGCACCAAATAACTACTCATCCTCTTACCCAGCAACTACGGGAAGTCATTTAGAATAGGTAATTTCTGCCAATTAGTGACCTGGGGATACTATATTTTCTTTTGCTGTAGCAAAACTGAGGACTGAAACTGATCTCCTAGGGGTTTTACAGACATTTTTAGAGAATGGGAAAGAGAGTCAGAAGAACAGATCAGATTTAACACCTAGCGCTATGCAGCAACTCATATTGAGAATGAAGTTGAGAGGATTAATTCCAGAATGGAGACTAGTGGACTCTCAACAATGTGAATTTTAAAATAGCCAAAGGCAAAGAATGTAACAGAATTATTATCAATATAAGGCTAACAAAGTGAGGAGTGATTATAGAATTACCTTGGGTATAGGTCCAAGTAAAACTGCCCTAACACTTCTTCAGTAGCTTTATCTTTTACCGTATAGAGAGTAACGCTTTCATTCCAGACATGTGCATCAGTCACTTGCTCAAATGAAAGGCTCAGCACCTCTTGGTAAATGTTTAGAAGACCTTCGGTGACCACTTCCATTGGGAAGTATTCTTTGAGCTTCTCTTGGTTGATGGAGTACTTGAGCTCTTCTGCCTGGGTCATGTAGTAATGCAAATCCCATGCATTGATTTTTCCATCATATTCAAACCCTTTTTCCTCACATTCTTTTTTCTTCAAATTCAGAATGAACTCTCTCTCTTCTTCACCCAAAGGTTTTAGTTTCTGGCTCAAGTCATCTGTAATGGTAATGAAGACGGTTAATATTTTGATTTTTTTCAGTAGGGTAATTCATTCATTAAACAAGAATTTATTAAAAATTTATTATATGCCAGATACCATGCTAGAGAACGTAAGGTATGTATGTCTAATACATATATTGTTTTTTTACATACAAATAATGTTTTGCTTTTTTTTTTTTTTTTTTTTTTTAACACAATGTCTTCTTTAAAAACAAAGCAAAACTTTGAAGGGGTCTGTTTTTGTCTATATCACAGTCACTTATGGAAAAAATTCCTCTTCTCCCACTCCCTTCAGATTGAACCCTATCTCATAACAAGGAAGAAGGATTAACCAAAAATTGACTACAAGTGACAACATATTTCTATAACATTCTACCTTTGTAGCTCTTTGTCTCCTTGATGTGAAAAGGATGGTATATTTTACTATTGATTCTCAGGAATGACCACCATTTTTCTCTTTTCCTTTTTTACTCTCTTTTTAGAGATTAAAAAAAAATTATACTGTTATAGTCATTGTGTCATGTCTCTTTGATTCTGCTTATCTCACTTCACATCAGTTTCCTTTGCATCAAACTTTCTTTGCTTCTCTGGATTTCTTAAAGTAGTTATGTCTTCCTAAAGGACAATACATTGCACTGATATGTCATGATGTATAGCTCAGTCATTCCAAAACTGGTGGACATTCACCTTGTTTTTGATCCTTTGCGGCAAGAGTTACTGCTATGAATATTTTGTAATAATTTAGATCTTTTTTTTTTTCTACCTGTCTTCCTTAGGGAATATGTTCAAGTGTTAGGCTAAAGGTAGTCTTAGTCACTTAGCTAGACTTAGTCACTTTTCTTGCAGGATTTCAAATTAATATCCGTAACAGTTGGATCATTTCATTGCTTGACCAGCAGATTCCTGTTTTAGCACAGTCCTCCAGCAGTAACTGCTTCTGTTTTTTTTTTTTTTTTCTTTGCAGGCGAGGGGGACATCATCATCTTTGTTTTTAATCTCCATTTTTCTTACTATGGGTAAGATGCATGCTTTCAAGTGATTATTTAATCTTCAAATTCTTTTGATAATTGTTCATATCCTTTGGCCACTTACCTACTGAAGAGTCAAAGCATCTTCCTGCACAGAGAACATGCTCGGTAAACGTTTGCTGAATGAATTCACTATGGGGTTTTGTAAGAGCAATGCTAATTTCCTCTCCCACAAAGTTTCTGTGGCTTCTCTTGCCCTGGTACATTTTGTACCAACAAAACCCTAAGTAGATGATATTCTTTTTCTCACATGGACAGTCTGGCTAGAATTGATTCAGAGGAAATTTTAAGTTTTTAATGTCATGATTCAAGGAACCAGGAAGTACAGAAACCAGATTCACAGACATGTTTTTCTCCTAAAGAAGGTTCATATCTTTCATGAAGCTAGAGGAAGAGAATATAAAAATATAATTTGAATTGTTTGGTTGATCTTATCTACAAAAAGTACAACTTATAAGGCAGATGGCATTGGGCCTATCATCAAGTCATCTTTATGAGGGGTGAATAATGGGACAAATTCCATTCTATAGATGAGGAAAATTGCCCAAAGAAACATAATGAAGAAGTAGCAGATTTGGGATTTGAATCTAACTCTCTCTCCACTGTATCATCTGCTAGCATGAATATTTTGACTAGGAATACCAAAGATAGAATTTTAATGTAGAGAGAACACAAAAAAAATTCAAAAGTAAACATTACAAAATTATAAAGATTAAGTAGGACTTGAATGAAGAGATGTGATAAGACACCTACAACTGCTCCTTTGTGGAGTGGAAGGACTAAAGATTACATATTCTGCAGGTTTTTGGACTTTTTCTGACTTTTTAGACTTTTTTCTTATCAATTAGTTATGATGACTTTTTTTTTCCTTCTTAAAAAAAATACTTTTTGTCATATAGGTTGATTTTTTGGGTGGGGGAGGGACAGGTTTATATGGGATACTATGCTAATGTAAGAAAATGGAAACAGACACAAAAATTTATTTTTAAAAAAAGTAGTCTAGAAGGAAAATTATAATATTCGCAAAATAAGAACAACTCTACCCTAGAGGCTAGTTGTAAACAAACAGAATTTGTATATAGTATCTGCCTCCCTCTGTTTAAGGGGAAACAGAATGGAAATAAATAGCTGACATGAGGAAAAAGTGATATGAAGTCCACAACTAAGTGACATGAGCTGACAAAGCTATGAATTTCAGAAACAGATTATAATATATAACATATAAACCAGATGTGAATATAGTAAGTAAATAGTTCCCTGAACATTTAATATTTATTTGCTATCTGGTATCAATGGTTTGGCAGTTCATTTGCGCACTGACTGCTAGGCCCAGAGTCAAGAAGCCTCATCTCCCTGGGTTCAAATCTAGTCAGACACTTATTAATTATGTGACCCTGAATAAGTCACTTAACCCTGTTTGCCTTAATTTCCTCATCTGTAGAATGAGCTGGAGAAGGAAATGGCAAGTCATTTTAATATCTTTGCCAAAGACAAATAGGATCACAAAAAGTTGATGTCAACTTAAAAAAAAGACCAAACAACAAACCAATGGTTTAGAAAGATGTTAAAAAAAATTTTTATTTTTAAGTACCTTGTTTCCATTTTCCAGTATGTGCTATGCATCTCCCAGAAATTTTCAGTTTTTGCTAGATCTTGATAGCAGTGAATGAAAGAGATGTAGTAACACTCTAGTTGGGACTTTAAAGGTCTTATTAAACATTACTACAAAAACAAATTTGACCCTAAAAACAACAGACAAAATGGAGTTCATATACTTGTTCAGTTCTGGCTCCTTCTGCAGTACTCCTGTACTGCAAAGAGCCCAAAAAAGAGGAAGTATAGAGAAAGATTCCGTGGTTTATAAACTAGAACCCACCTAAAAAGTCAGCAACACAGCTTGTACTCTTGGCAGTGTTAAGTTCTAGTACAAAGTCAGCATGAGTGCTATAGCCAAGTAGTTTTGCTACTTTGGCCCGCAGTGGAAGTAGCTGTTGCAGAATTTTAGTGTTTTCCTGAAAACCAAAAGACAAATAAAGATAGTCATTAGCAAAAGACAGACTTTTAAAAAGGGAAGAATTATTTTTATTATATTTTGTAGTAGTAAGAAGTAATAAACTTTAAGAGACTTTTAGTAAGTGATTCATTGAGAATGCTATAATTTGAATAACATTTATTAGGTAAAAGGATAGAGTTGGAAAGATAATGGAATTTCTCAGAGATGAACTATGATCCTAAAGGAGGAAAAAAAAATTGTATTTCCTTCCTACATGTGTTTATATCAGTTTTATAAGTATAGTCATGTCATTAATGGCAATCACATCCCAGATGGCAGTTTTGAAATTTATATAACTTAAGCACTTCTAATATGACTGCATGAAATAGGAACCATTAACAAGGTTTGAAAGTACATGATAATTTCCAACTGTTCTTCATTCTTACTTTTATTTAACTTTTTTTTAAAAGATATTTTTAGGTATTTTTAGATATTTAGATATTTAAGATATATTTAGATCTTTTAAGATCTTTTTAGGATCATTTGTATGCAGTCAAAACATTCACAAGTAACATTTTCTGAAAAACTTGAAAATAAACAATAAACCTAGATTACCTTAAAAATTGTCATAATCCTATTTACTTCTCCCCTTTCACCTGAAATAGTGAGGTTTGGCTGAAGTGAGATTTGAATTTGCTAGCTAGCTAAATAGAAGTATACCTCGATTTAAGTAATGCTTAATTTTCATTTGTTAAAATTATAATCTTAATTTCCACTTGAACCCATAAACTGGTAAATAACATAGGAGTTCAACTTTGAATTCTAATTTTGACTCTATTATTAAATTTCCATGACCATAGGCAGATGGTTTCATCTTTTTGCATTTAAACTGGAAAATGTGAATAATAATACAAAGCCCAATTTATATGATTGTTTAAAGTTTAACAAATGGATGTCTTCAAGGTATTTTCAGAGCTGTTTACATTTTCAAAGGGCTAAACATGATCATTATGGAACCAATATTAAATCATGTCAGAAACTATGTTACATTTTGGTGTCAGCCTGCACAATTATTGCTGTCATAAACAGCCTTCCTTTTTTGCAAGATAATGATGCCATTATAATAATTTGTACTAGCATAGCATTTTCCAAAGAGCTCAAAGTGCATGTACAAATTCCATACTATTTACAGAGATTTACAAAAATCCAAAGACAGATGACAGCATCTCCATTTTTTTGATTCAGAAAATTTAAGCACAGAAAAATAACACAATTGGCTACATAATCATATAATGATTTGTGATAGAACCAGAAATTCTGAGCTCAGTTCAAATCTAGTGCTCTATCTAGTGCTTGATAATGTTCATTCAACTTGTTCATTCATTCAACTTTCTGGCAGTTGATAGTTCTTCCATAACAAAACCAAAGAGCTGAAGTTTGCAAGTATTTCATGAGCAATGTAAAGAACCTTTCTGGACTGTGGGAAATGAGTGTGGACCACAACATAGCATTTTCATTCTTTTTGTTGTTTTTTGCTTGCATTTTGTTTTCTTTCTCTTTTTTTCCCTTTTTGATCTGATTTTTCTTGTGCAGCAAAATAATTGTATGAATATGTATACATATATTGGATTTAACATATATTTTAACATATTTAACAAATATTGGATTACTTGCCATTTAGAGGAGGTGGTAGGGGGAAGGAGGGGAAAATTTAGAATACAAGGTTTTGCAAAGGTCAATGTTGAAAAATTATCCATGCATATATTTTGAAAATAAAAATCTTTAATAAAAATAAAATAACCTCTCTGAGCGAACAAATAATAAAAGATGAACACTAGTGATGGTCAGGGGTGACAGGTATATTGCAGGCATCCTATTACACATCCTATGATGTGTAATGATAAAGAAGTAGATAAAGTGATGGATTTGGAGTCAGAGAACCTGACTTCAAATCTTGACTCTGCCATTTATTACCAGTATGTTTCACCAGTCACTTTATATAGCTGTGTTTCTCCAGTGTAAAACAAACAAGTTGGGTCATTTCTCCAGGATAAAACAAAGAGGTTGGACCATAAATAGTACTGAAAATCTCTTTCATCTCTAAATTTATGATCCCAAGATAGTTCATTATCTAAGCTGATGGACCATAGATAGAATACATAACTAAAAGAATGATTTGTAAATGAGAGGAGGATCATGAAAGACTGAGTAGTATAACAAATACTATAGATAAGAAGTAAAACACCTGGAAATTTGAATAAAGAATGGATGAATAATCTTGACTAACTCTTTGTGACCCCATTTGGGGTTTTCTTGACAAAGATATTGGAGAGTTTTGCCATTTCCTTCTCCAGCAACTTTTACAGATGAAAAAACTGAGGTAAACAGAACTTGCCCAGGGTCACTAGCTATTGTCTCACTGGATTTGAACTCAGGTCTTCTAGACAGCATATAAAATGGAAAATCACCAAAAAGAAAGAGTTTACAGTCTTCATAGGTATCACTGTCTTGTGCAAACAACCATGTATCTTTGTACATGAGTATATGGTATTCACTTTCTGTCATATCAAGTTTTCATGTTGCAATATCATATTTAAACAGTATGCTTAAAATTATCTTGGCTACTGAATTTCTTTTATATATATTTAATTTAGCTAGCTGATTAGGAGGGAAATCCCTTATCCTGGAACTTCAATCATTGTAACATAGGAGTTTTTAATCTAGAGTTCATAGATTGTAAATTTGGTTGAGATATAAATTACATCTTTATTTATACTAATCTCTGATTGAAATTTAGCATTTTCTTAATTTACAGATGTAGGCAATAAACAACAGCAGTATTATCAATATCTGTGATTTTGTCATCAATAGAAATCATCGATATTTTCATATTCTATTATAGTTGTTGAAGATATCTTGAAATATAGATATACATTGTTACTTTGAAATCACTGATTATTAGACTTGCCTCTGCAGCCCTTTTTGTAGTGGCTAGAAACTAGAAACTGAGTGGATGCCCATCAGTTGGAGAATGGCTGAATAAATTGTGGTATATGAATGTTATGGAATATTATTGTTCTGTTAGAAATGACCAACAGGATGATTTCAGAAAGGCCTGGAGAGACTTACACGAACTGATGCTGAGTGAAACGAGCAGGGCCAAGAGATCATTATATACTTCAACAACAATACTAGATGATGACCAGTTCTGATGGACCTGGCCACCCTCAGCAATGAGATCAACCAAATCATTTCCAATGGAGCAGTAATGAACTGAACCAGCTACACCCAGCAAAAGAACTCTGGGAGATGACTAAAAACCATTACATTGAATTCCCAATCCCTATATTTTTGTCCACCTGCATTTTTGATTTCCTTCACAAGCTAATTGTACAATACTTCAGAGTCTGATTCTATTTGTACAGCAAAATAACGGTTTGGTCATGTATACTTATTGTGTATCTACTTTATATTTTAATATATTTAACATCTAGTGGTCATCCTGCCATCTGGGGGAGAGGGTAGGGGGTAAGAGAGGAAAAATTGGAACAAGAGGTTTGGCAATTGTCAATGCTGTAAAGTTACCCATACATATAACCTGTAAATAAAAGGCTATTAAATAAAAAAAAAAGAAAAGAAAAAAAAGAAAAAAAAAAGACATGCCTCTGGATCACATATGATTGTAGTCTTATTGCCTTTAGACTATTTCAATATAATTTGTTTCCTCTATAATTTTATGTATTTTATTTTTTGCATTTAAAAATATTATTCTGAGAAAAGGTCAATAGAATTCACCAAGCTACCAAAGGGGTCCATTATATAAAACAGGTTAAGGATTCCTATTCAAATACCATCTTGGTTCCTAAAAGAACCTGGGATAGAATTAGATATAATTTTTACTCAAAAGTTTTTTTCCCTTCTCCCAAAGAACAGGTGAGAATTAGCTCCAGGAAATATTAGTAGGAATCAATCTGAAGGGGTTGGTTTATAATTGTCTGCCCTTTCCCTTCATCTTGAAGATGAATCAGTGGAAATCCTAGAGATGAAACTGGGAGAAAGAGAAATACAAACAGTTGCAAGAACCTTAGTGGTAGGATTTGAGTGGGGAACGGGGCATGGTTAATGATGACTGCTTTTTATTCAGGTTTGACTCTCACTGAGACATGGTCTTTCTATCCCCTTCCTCATCTATTTTATCCCATATGCTCTTCTGCTTCCTAAAATCTTCTGTTTTATAATGCTAGATTTCTTTGCAGGATATATGACTTAATCATTGTAGGGAAGTCCTGTTGAAGAAATGCACTTCATTAGTATAGATTTATAGGCTTCCAGAGTGCCTTGCCCTACTTGCCCAGAATTGAATCTGGGTCCTTCTGACCTCAAAGCCACCCTGTTATCCATTGTACTACATTTCCTCTCATAGAAAATGGTGTATGCACCAAGGTTAGAGTTTTTGGTGAAGTGGCTTAAACTCTTTTTGGAGTAATAATAATACTATTACATAAACAAAATGAAGAACTAAATACTTATTAAGATGAATTAACTAGATTTTAAAAGTAGGAACAAGTCTTCCAACGCTGTGTATTATATTAACATTTCCAGTCAACGGTATCTGTACTTTGGGCTTAAATAGAAGTGAATTTGATCTGACAAATATGCCCACTGCTTCCAAGAACTTAAGGCTGAAATGTATCAGAAAATATGAAATAACTGTTTATTGCTACTTATCAAGATGACTAAAACCCAATATATTTTAAAGGAACCATCTATGAAAAACTTCATATTCAAAACGCCTGAATATAATTTTTAAAGCTAAAATCTTATAACCTTCCTTCTAACACAGATTAGAGTGACTTCTGCAATGGAAAGCATTTTCTAAATATAGACTCAGAAAAACAACCTCTTATTATCCTTGATAGAAAAGTTTCTTCAGATATGTGAATTATAAAAATTGTCAGCCAAGAGTACACTTGATCAACTTGGCAATTACTCCTGAAAACTAGTTTGATAAGGTTGATAAAGAAAGCAGACAGATGTTCTGTTCAAGGGAAAATAGATCCAAATGATTACACAGTAGATTTTAGAACAGACTTAGAAGCCTGACCTTTTGAAGGTACAGTTTGTTCCATTCACATCAAAAAAAATATAGACTAAAATAACATAAATAAAATTTCCCAGAATGCTAACACCAACTAAGTTTTCTTCCCTCTGTCTCTAACTTTATTCCTCTATTTCCCAGCCCTCCTCTTTCTTTCTGTTTCTTTATATCTATTCCATAATGGAGAAGTCATTAGGAAATAAAATAGCCGGAGTTGAGTCAGCTAATTAAAATAAAAAAGCATGAATCATGCTCAAATTGGAAAATACCTCTATAAAAGTTTACTGCAATTCTGATCAAGAAAGTAAATCTCTTTCGTTATCATTTGTAAGTCGAAAAGGATAAATGCAAACATTTATCATACCTCTTTGCATCTTGTATTAAAAGCCATTTCCATCTTCCTTCTGGTTTCTGGGATACAACATTTTTTCATAACAGGAAAGTAGTGGGGATATTTTAAGGTTACTTTATATTTGTTATCTTCTACTTTTTCTAAGCTGTCAAGAAAATCATCTGGAAGAGCGCCTGCAAAACACAATTTTCTCATATGTTAATTTCATACCTTAAAGATGAGTCTACTGCAGAATTGGCAAGGAGCCTATAAGAATCTCCAGGTATTTGGAATTAAGTGAATTTGAAAATAAGAACAAGATAAATTCCCACAATATCCTAAGGGCAAAGTATTCTAACTATGAATATGCTTAACTGTTCCTATAAGATCACTGTGTTGTTAGAAAATCAAACTAAAATAGATATAGAAAAAGAGGAAAATTGCTTAACTCATCTATTAGAATAAAAGCAGAATATCTGCTAAACACCAGAAAGAGTACTATTCAGGGAAGCTGGAAACTCTCCTTTGGAAATCTTTAAAATTTGTCTGCAATTGGGGATGGTTTGAACATGGCCCGTTCTAAAGAAAGGGTAACAGAATAAATGACTTCTTTTTTAAGAATTGCAATTAATCTTTTTTCAATTTTCAATCATTTTTTTTCTTCCTATTTCCCTCTCCAATGGAAAAAACACAAAAACAACAACAAAATCCTTGTAAGAAAAAAAAAAGCATAGTTAAGCAAAACAAATTCTCATATTGGTCATGTCCAAAAATATATGTCTCATTATGCAGGTTTAATTCACAACTTATGTCAAAAGGTAGGGACTATGTTTCATCATCATTTTTCTTAATTAGAAGTGATCCAGTGATCAGAATTCTATAGTTTTGAATTTTAATGAATAGTTTCTTAAGGGTTCTCTCAATCTTTACTTTTTAATTTCAATATGAAAAATAAATTGAAGCACAGTTTAATAAAGAACTTGCCCATATGATCATATACCATTTAACCTATACCATAATACCATTTAATCGTTTAAATCTATGAAATTTCAATATTTACCAAGTTCTTCCTTAGAAAATATAAGAAAGGTATTATCTTCATTGAGGTTTTTGTTGAAGTCTATACATAATTCACTCATTCTCTTCTTCATTGCTTTGATTTCCTGGATTGAGGATAAAGATTAGTAAGGGTCAAAAGTCAAAATAAACTTTTAATATATTTTAAAAGCATATTCAGATTTTTATTTTTTTAAATTTATTTAAAACATTTTAATTTTAATTTATTTTCAATAAAAATAAATTTTAAGTATTAAAAAAAGAAGTTTTAATACCAAACTTATACAAAATGTTTTACCATGCTTGTATGTATGTGTATATACATATATTCACACATACACACATATACACATAAACACATATATAGATGAAATTATAGAACTGCATTTATGTGTATGCCCACACATCTGAGTAGGAGGTAGAGAGACTTTATACTTGATGTATTCCTCATACTAATGAAATCATAGGTCTGGACCCCAACTTCCCCCAAATACATTCCTTTTTTTCCATATATAAGAAACTAATTTAAATTCACTGACACGTTTGATATTTTTGTCTTGCAGAAAATTGGCTGATGGTCCCAAAGTTTGGAGAGAGATACACAAAACAAAGAAAGCAGAAGAGAGAAGGGAGTCTGTGCCTGAAAAATTAAGGTTCAAATGCAATAAAAGGAACCATTACTCAGGAAGTATTTGTAGCTTCTTTCAAAAAAAAAAATGGCAGCATAGACAAAATAGCAATTCTGATGATATTATAAAATGTATTATAATATTGGATTACTTGCTGTCTAGGGGAGAGGGTGGGGAAATGGGAGAGGAAAATTTGGAACACAAGGTTTTGAAAGAGTGAATGTTGAAAACTATCTCTGCATATATTTTGAAAATTAAAAGCTATTATTTAAAAAATAAAAAATAAATTTAAAAAATGTACAATGAATTGGGAGATAATAAATGAAAACTTTCAGTAGAGTAAAAGCTAAGTGATTTAATAATTAATTTGAAAGCTCCGGGAGCCAAAATTTCTTATATTTTCTGATATGAATTTTCAAAAGCCAGCCCAATGCAGAAGCTAGATAATTAAAATTTATTTCTCACTTTAGGGTTTGCAAAAATCCATATGTTATTTCATTTGATCCTCATAACCCTGAGAGGTAGAGAAGCTCTTACTTCTCTATTTTACAGATTTGGAAAATGAAACTGATAGAGAGGTCAAATGACTTGACCAATATCACACAGCTAGTAAGTATCTGAGGCCAGATTTGAACTCAGAAGGTTAGCGCTCTGGGCACTATGACTCCTGATTGCACTCTATCTATTTTGCCATCTAGCTGCCACTAAGAGTCAGCATATGTAGTATTTAGGAAGAAAATTACCAGGTCAGAACTCAAATGGTAAAGGATTTCTGCTGGTCTCATACTGACTAAGAATACTACAAATTAACTTTATCTATTTTTCACGGTATTTTTGTTTATTGTTTTAAACATTTCCCAATTAAATGTTAATCTAGTTCAGGTTGTACTACATGCCATGCATTAGTTATCTCTATATTAGTTCCTAATATGGTTCCTAATTTTTGGAGTACCTTTCATGGGCAAAGATGATTTACATTTTGAAAGTCTTAGTGATACCAAATGGGAAGCAACAAAGACATAGGCAAAAAAAAAAAAAAAAAAAAAAAAGATTTCATCAATGGCTACTTTCCCCCAATGAATTTGGTAACCAAACTTAAATTAATCAGATTTTGAGAAGGAGCAGGCAAATATTAGAAGTTGCAATGTCTAGTAAGGAATAAGGCAGCTTGTTATAAATTCTAAAAATAAATGGACTTGCATAAAGTATCCAGTTTTCTGTAAACTCCTGTTATCCTCAACATGTTTGCTGAATGATAGTTACCAAAACTTGTTTCAACTGGTTTTGACTTTTTAAAAAATCTGAATTTCTATTTTTCTGATAAGAAGAGAACTGAGATTCACTGATTGGACTTCTTTCCCTGAAAAGGGAAAGGATGGAGAGAAAACAAGTCTGCAGTTGTAGGAAATTAATTAACAGGATCAGAAAGGCATCCTATTGGTTCCTTCCTTATCTTTAACCCTTCTCTGATAGAGATCTGAAAGGAAGGGAGAACAAGGAGCTACACAAGTTCTTTCTGATCCCCTTTTGCCAAAATCTAAGTTTGCCTAAGAAGTTATAGTAGAAGTAGGGATTGTTACTGTTCATTCCATGACTTAATTCCAAATTCCAAATAATGTGAAAAGGACCTCAATAATCTCCTTGACCTGATAATCAGAGAGGTTCAAATCCCCTGGGTTACCTCATCAAAGTTTCTTCCTTTGAGTAGTTTGAAATTCAAATACCTGTCCAATCTTAGGTGTCTTTGTCTTTGTCCTTCCATTCCCACAACATGAATCACAGCACCAATTCCATACCTTGAACTTTGACCTGTCTGTCACCTTCAGGATTTTTGCTTACTTCCCTCAGAGTCTAATCTGATTGCAGTAAGAATGCTTTAAAAATCCACTAAAGGGGCAGCGAGGTGGCGCAGTGGATAGAGCACCTCTCTGAAGTTAGGAGGATCTGAGTTCAAATTTGATCTCAGATTCTTAACATTCCCTAGCTCTGTGACCCTGAGCAAATCACTTAACCCCAATTGCCTCAGCAGAAAAAAAAATCCATTAGAATTTACTTGTTTCTGTGCTACAACCCACTTATCCCACTTCTTCTACTTGAGATTTCAATGGCACATGACCTTGTAAGCACCCACCCTGACTATCCCTTCTTAATGCAAGAATTTTCTTTGAATGAAGCTCACTGGCCATACTTTCTGCTGACTCTCATCTGTACTGTGTTCTGTCTTGTGGCATTCCATGCTTACTTAAACTACATTTTGGAATCCTGAATCTCACTAAAACAGCATTAAGATAACATATCAGTACTATTAGCATTGTATTCTTTTTCTTAGAGTCAAAACTCTTCTCCCCAGTGTATGCTGTTGTTTGTTTGTTTGTTTGTTTGTTTTAAACTAGTATTTCATTCTCTAATCTATTATTTCTCTTATCTTTCTACAAGCTTATACAGATGATGAAAACTTCTCATTTCCAACCCTGGAGAAGCATAAGGAAGTTTTCTAGTCTTGTTAAAGAGTTCTTTCTAAAGGCATTTAAAGTCCAAAACTTATGTTTCCCTCTCCAAATGAACTCTTCCTTTAACTTTCCTAACTAGATCAATGGCATCAACAGCCATCAACTCAATCACATATGATTAAAGCCTTAATATCATTTTTAAGGGGGGTATTTTCCCTCTTTATTTCCACTGCCACTAGTGGAGGGTCACTAGGCTTTAGCAGTATCTCTGTTGTTTATTGCATCTTCCTCCTAAGTAATCAGTTCACCACCAATCTCTTCCCTCAGTGGATAGAGCACAAGGCCTAAAGTCAGAAAAATGTGAGTTCAAATTTGACCTTAGATATCTGGTAGCTGTGTGATTTGGGGAAAATCACTTAACACCCATCTAACTTAGTTTCCTCATCTGTAAAACAGGGTTAATGATAGCATCTACCCCACAGGGTAGATGAAATAAATGAGGTAATGTTTGTAAAGTATGGTACAAAGTCAGACACATGGTAGGTACTTAATAAATGCTTCTTCCCTTCCCCCCTTCCTTCTCCAATTCATCCTGAACACTGTTGCCAGATTAATCTATCTCATACATAAAATTGATCAAGTTATTCCTCTGCTTAAAATATTTTGATAGCTCCTCATTGCCTACCATGTAAAACCTAAACTAGCGTCAGCATATCTCTTCAGACTTACATCTCTTCTGCCCTTCAAGTTTTATCAATCTCCCTGCTAGACTGTAAGCTACACAAGGCCAGAGGCCACATGTTAACTATGTATGAATCTTTCACAGGGTTTTGCCAATTTTGCCAATAGGAGCAACTTTTTTGTCTCTGTCTCTTCAAAAATATACACATAAGTGTGTATATATGTATATAGTCAATTGATTGATAGGTAGATATTTATGGTGTTCTATTGCAAAGTAATCTTATTTAATAACTCAGTGAATAATCATCAGGTACATATACCTAGCACTGAGTGGAATGAGAAGAGAGAGTTAGAGAGGCAAAAAGATACAAAGAATAAGCTTTGATCTCTGCCTTCGGGGTTAGAATCTTGCTGGGGAGGTGGAAAAATAGAAAATAATTAACTAACAGAGAAAAATTAAGTCACAATTGGAGTTAATGTCCTGAAATTCAATAAGAGTTCCCAAAAAAGAAAGCCAGAAAGTGAGCTTATAGGTTCAGTTTTCAAATAAGGATTTTAGGGAACAAATAGCCCAGTATCTAGAATCTCCAAACAATCTAAGCATGTCCTTGCTTTCCAAAAGTGGCAGAAGGAAAAGAAAATTAAACTCACATTTTGTATTTCTTCTGGAAGATGAAGTCCATTTCTCTTTCCCATTTTAATGGACTTTTCTAAGTAGCGCTTAGCTTCAGGCTTTATTGTTTCAAGATCACAGGTTTCCTGAAATTAAAGGAGGGGATAAACCATTTCTTATACAAGGTCACAGTGGTACATTATGATTTGTTTTTAAATTCAGGGTTTATTAGCTCTGTTGGACTATGTAACATGTAAGTGACTAAGAGTAGGTTATATACGAAAACCTAATTTTAAAGTTCATCATGCCAGAATGTTTTCCTAGGACAGATAAAGCCACCCAGAATTTCCTTGATATTCATTCAAATGCAGAGGAAATGCCTGCTACACTAGGAAATGGAATAGCAGAAGTACTCTTGTATATTCTTGAATTTAGAGCACTCTCTTCTAGCTGTGGAATATTCTTTTTCATAGGCCACATTCCTCCTCACAAATCATCTGGATTTCATTTTCAGTCATTTCATGTCAGTCATACTTCTTTGCTTAGGAGATAGGATAGGAAGTGTGGAAATATAATGCACAAATGGATGGTAGCCAGAAGTTGACAGCATATCATCCAAAGACATAAGGATTAAAATGCTGGGCAAAAGTCTCGCAAAACTTTAATTAATGCCCTTCTTGTCACTTCACAATTGGGAGCAAGGGGATGTAGCAAACAGTAGATACAGAAATATCTGGGGGAAATGAGTCAGCATCACGTAAATAAGTATAAAGCTGGGCAGTTAACACAAGTTTACATGCAGCAATGCAAGCAAGGTTCATTTAAAAGAATGATATACCCTGCAGGAGAATGGAAAATGTCTTCAGTAGTTGCATGGCAACATGGGGCATGACAGAAAAGCAGGTAGCCAAGTAGAAGGTCACTCAGACCTTCTGGGAAAAGATGGCAAATGTGCTGTCACTGAGAGGAAGAGGAAGTCAAAATCTGGAGGGAATCAGCAGTTCTAAGTCTTTCTTTTATAGATCTAACATGTGAAACTTGTTAGCTGGTACTTAGTGAGCTCTTAACCTTCAGATATCTCAGGCTCAAAGAAAAGTTTGAAAATAATTTATTTCTCTTAGGTTTTATATCTTGTCAATCAATTTGATTTTTAAAAGTTCAGGAATAATTTAATTATGGATTCTGATAATCAGTAATTGTTTTCCCTTATTATGGTGATAATTTTAGGATTCCCTAAATTTTTCTATTGAAGTGGTTTATCCAAAAAAAAAAAAAAAAGGCAAATTTTACTTTGTTCTACAACACTTGTCTGAAAGTTAATTTATGCTGGAGCCTAGAACCCTCTGTGATGGTGTTTTGCTCATAGTTTTCTCTGGTACTATGCTCACTAGAGAAGAATTGTTTCTCTTTCCTGTAATGATAAAATAGGTGTTTAGAGACTAAATAAGCCTTGATGTAGGAAGAATGTGGCCATGGAGACCAAGCACCAACTGATTGGAAACTCAGTTTTCTAAACTATGTCACAACTTAATCCAAACCATTATATAGACAAATAGATACAGACTGCAAGGATATATTATAAGTTGAGTAAAGTAGAGCTAAATTAAGTCCAAATTAAGACTAGATGAATTAATTGGGCCAAATTTTTTGAAAAGTATTATTTGATGATAGTCACACACACAAAAAAAGGAAATTAATTTCATTCATAGTTGTTATCCTGTTTACCTCAGTTTCCTCAACAATAAAATAAACTGAAAAAGCAAATGGCAAGATACTCCAGTATCTTTGCCAAGAAAACCCCAAATGGGATCATGGAGAGTCAGACTTGATTGAAATGAATGAAGAAAAAAAAAATGGAAGCATCTGAGGCATTCCTCAAATACCACCCTTTTTTTGTTCAGAAGAAAAAGAATTCATTCTGAAGGGGGGAAATGATGGAGGTGAATGCTGAAACTGTCCTCCTTGACTTTTGGGATGAGGCTGAAACTCTCCTCTGACAGAGACCCACTCTTCAGTGCAGTTAAGTGGTTTCATTAAGATTGGCCCAGGACCACTCCCTACTTAGCTCAAACTTAAGTGGACTCATTCAACTAGAAATCTAGGGCTGGGGACAGTGACAACATTGAAGGAATCTCAAATGAAACCCCATTCTCAGATATTTTATAAAAAACAATTTTAAACTCATATCTTTGCAGAAGTTTGCCAAGGGACCTTTCTTCTTGGCACCGCTGCCTACCAGGACTCCTGCCCGCTGTGAAGAGACCTTCTTCTCAGTGAAAACCTCTTGTATTTTCTCTGCAAGGACCTCTTGCCACTGAGGAGTCAGTCTTCCTAAGCAAAGCTGGCTTCTCAACCAACAATATACTTCCCTTTTGCCAGTTAGACTTTTCAGGTTCGTGAATTCTTTCACATTGGACTTGTGTGTCTCTGACCAAAGAGGGGATCCCCATAACTCTGCATTGTCATAAACGCATCAATTCCACCTTCCTATGTTGCTCTTCAAGGAGGTGGACAACAGACTCTGTGCTTGTCTCACCTCCTAGCCTTTTGAGTTAATACCATCTGTGACAGGGAGTTTGAAGCAGCCAACATTCATTTCCTCAATGGAGACTCTCATATGCAAAGATAATCAGTTTTCTTCTAATTTTCTTTTCTTTTTCTTCTTCTTCTTTTTTTTTTTTTAATGTTTTCTCCTACTGTTAAGAACATTTTTTTGGCAAGGAACCTTTATACACATGCATTTGCATGTATTATTTGTGTAGATACTCATGTTTATATTTCATTACTTAAGGGCCTAGTACAATGTGTGGCACATCGTAAGAGTTAAATGGAAACTAGTTGAATGATTGACTGAACCAAGTAGCCTGGCTTCAAGGGATTGCACACTCACTCCCTAACTTGAAGCAAACTGGATTCTTCCCAGTATAACTTTTTAGATGACTTAAAAGAGTTGGTGTGGTTGAAAAAATCATCACTATCCTGCAGACAACCTAATAATGAATTTATTTGAACTTTATCAAGTTGGGCACCAAATGACAGACATCAAGTCTATCACCAAACCTATAATGGAAGAGTTTTTAGTTGATAGTATATGCATATAAATTTACATATGCTATCTTATCTTCCTCATTCCCATCCCCCTTAACCCTCTCACTTTAAAATTTTAATTAAATATCTTCCAACTCTTCTGGAATACCTGTTCCATATAAAAGAAACATTTCTTCATCCTTAATCTTTTCCTCTCTTATTCCTGTCCACTAGCTATTTACTGAAGCTCTTCCCTACACTACCTTTGTCCCTTTCCCCAAAGACACAGCCTTTCTAGACACTCTCTCCCGTACTAACTGTACTTTGAATCATTCTTCTTGGCTCACTGGTGGAAACAAGGGAGTTAAACTACTTCTTGTTTCCCATAGCTATTTCCAGGTTCTCCCCCTATCTCCATCACTCTGTAGTAACTTTTCTTTCTTTGAGGTTCATACTATTCATATCTACGACCCAATTAAAATTCTGGTAGCTGTTGTCTATAAGCTCTCAGTTTACTCTTTTTCTTTCCTCAATGAATTTAGTACATGGTTCATAAGTTTTCCCTTTCCCAACTCCTGCCCTCAGGCAAGGAGATGTCATCAACGTATTGGCTCTTCCCCAAACTCTCTTACCACTTAATTCCTCAACTTGCTTATTTCCCATGAACTACTCCACTCTATTGCAGACACACACGCAAAGATAATTACACCCTTCATCTTGCCATCAGTCATATATATACCTTCATTTTAAAGAATTCTGAAATATCCTTATTTGACCATAACCTCTGGGATTTTCATGTCTCCTTCTGCTTTTCCTTACAAAACCCCACTCTTCATCTACCTTCTGACCTCCAAACCCTGCATTCCTCAATTCTCTCTTAAATCCTCTGAACTAGTCTCATCTCTCTTCTTTCTTCATCTTGACTTCTTGGTAAACCAATTCACTGTCTATACTGTCCTTCTCTCTTGATTTCCTAGTCCCTTTGTGTCACTAATTACACCTTGTCAGGTCTCCACTTTGGATCATTCATTTGTTGTCTTCACTCCTAAAAATGTGTTGCTAAATGAAGGTGGAGAAAATCATACATCCATTCTGATTTATGACACACAGTCTCAACTGGGTCCTCACTGATGCTAGATAATCCCACTAGAACATCCTTATCAGCTCACTATCTTGCTCTCCACCATGGCTTTTCCAAACCTTTCCATTCCTCCTCAAACTTCCCATGATTCACTCTTTTACCACCCTCTTAGTTGAGATCTTTGTCTTGTATTTTACATTAAAAAATGAGACCATTTACCATGAGCTCCCTCTTCTCCCTTCTTCCTTATCTCCTCATCCCTCAGCTACTGTTTGCCACTCTTTCCTTTATCCTTGTCTCTCATGATTAAGTGACCTTACTTCTCACCAAAGCTAATCTTCTACCTGGCCAAGCAATCCCATCTCATCCTGTTTCCTCTAACAGATTGACCCTTCTGCCATTCCCACTTTATCTTTTATTTTCAATCTCTTCCTGTCTACTGGCTCATTTCAGAGCACCCTACAAATATGCCCATGTCTTTTCCATCCTGAAAAATCCTCACTTCAATCCCTGCTCTTGTCTTATATCTTTTCTGCCCTTTGTAGCTAAATCCCTTTAAAAGTCAAGGTACCTTTACTTTCCGTTCAATCCCCTTATAATCCAGCTTCTGAATTTATCATTCCAGCAAACTGCTCCCTCCAAAGTTATCAATGATCTCTTAGTTGCCAAATGCAATGGCCTTTTCTCCATCCTCATTCTCCTTGACCTCTCTCTAGTCTATGACACTAATCGGTCACTTTCCTTGATATTATCTCTTCTTTAGGTTCCCCTCTAACTATCAAACTTTCCTTCTCTACCTCTTTTACTGGATCTTCATAACCATAACTGTCCCTCATTGCTTTGTCCTAAGCACTCTTCTTTCTCTATACCCCAGTTTCTTAAACTGTAGGTCATGATCCATATGGGATCTTGTAATTGAATGTGGGAGTTGTAAAATTATGATTTATTGTCAGTAAATGTTTAGTTTGTATGCCTATCTCATATATCTATATACCTGAGATCATGTAAAAATTTCTCAAGCGAAAAAGGATCATGAGTAGAAAAAGTTTAAAAAGCTCTGCTCCATACCCATTCACTTAGTGACCTTATAATCTTCCATGAATTTAAGTACTCTCTTTAAATGTTGATGATTCTCAAACCTACCTTTCCCAGAACTTTCTGTTGACCTTCAATCTCAAATATCCACCTGCCTTCTAAACATCATTTTAAACTAAGCATCATCTTAAACTAAACTACAAAGAACTCATTATCTTTCCCCTTAAACTACCCCCCTCTTATCTTCCTTACTACCATAGTAAAGGGCTTCTTAAATTTTTTTCACTGGTGACCTCTTTTTACCCAAGAAATTTTTACGTGGTTTTGGGTCAAACATTTACTGATAATAAGTCAATAATAAATCAATCAATTAATAAATAATTCTGCACCCCCCTTTCAGTTATGAGAATCTAAATGGGATCACGTACCACAGTTAAGAAGCTAGAAAGTAGCAGCATTCTCCCAATCTCTCAAATTCACAATCTAACTCCTCACTATCTCTCACCTCCCACATACAAGCTGTTGCCAAATCCAGCTTCTCTGCTATATGACCTCTTCTCTTCTCTGACACTGCTACCACTCTAGTGCAGGATCTCATTATCTCATGCCTGAACTGTTGCAATAAGCTGGTAGTGAATCTGCCTGCTTCAAGTTTTCCCCTATTCCAATCCAGCCTCCATTTAGTCACTAAAATGACTTTTCTCAAAATGCAGGTTTGACTGTGTCAATTCTCCTCCTTCCTCTCCTTAGATATATTTGAGAATTTTAGTGGCTTCCTATTGCCTGCACAATCAAATAGAAAATATTGTTTGGCATTCAAAGCCCTTTGCAATCTATCTCCCTTTTGAGTCTACTTACACATTAACACTTCCCATCCCCCCCTCCCCTCCTGCCCCGGGCCCCATATATACTTAGATCTAATGACACTAGTTTCCTAGCTGATCCATAAACAAGATACTTCATCTCTTAGTTCCAAATATTCTGCCTTGTTCTCTAAATATTTTCTCTCCTCTTAAACTGAACTTTTATGATAAGCAGTCATAATCCGACCTCAAGTACTTACTGGCTATATGATCCTGGGCAAGTAACTTTATCTGTTTGCCTCAGTTTCTCATCTATAAAATGAGCTGGAGAAGGAAATGGCAAACCACTCCAGTATCTTTGCTAAGAAAACCCCAAATGGAGTCGCAAAGAGTTGGACATGACTGGTACAACAAAAATGCTGTGGTTGCTGGGAGATTTGATATTGAAAATACTTGAAAATATAAATTCAATGCCATATCACTGATTTATTTTATTTCTTACCTAAAGATTCCCCTTTCCTTTGTAGTATACTTTTGATTCTGAGATCTTATTTTGCTCCTAGATAAGCCAATGAATTGCTGGAAACTAAAAATGTTTCTCATTCTTGTAGATTTTCTGAATCCATATTTACAGCTCCTAGAATAAGGTCACTCCCTACTTCTTTTTTTGTCTTCATCTTTTCAGCTTCTAAAATTACTATATGACACAATATATACTTCAACAAGGGCTGCTGCCTGAGTGACATCTGTGGTGATTAACCCACATTCTTCTAATCCTTCTAGAATATGTCTGCAGTATTCCAATAACACATTTTAAAAAATTATTATTACTTATTGCTGTATATACCACAACACAAGAATGGAAGCTAATTAGCAATATTCTCAATCTTAAAATGGATGTGATTGCTGCTATTAGATTTTCCCAGTGTACAAAAGACCAATCTAGCCTTAGTATCTAATTATTTAAAGAAAGAATTCAAAGTAATTACTAGCCCGTGGAGATATGGATGATTAGCTCTAAGAATGCAAATTAAATGCCACATAAATGTAAATACTATTCCCTAGAAGAAAAATAAGGTAGTTGAAAACTTCAGAAGTAGGAAGAAATTGTCCTTTCCCTTTTCTCTTCCATCTTCACTATTCCTAAAATCAGATATTTGAGGAAAATCCAAGTATATAAACTATTTATTTGGACCCAGAGAAATTAAAAGAAATTATATTTCTAACTAAGTGGCCAAGCCAGTCTTCACTCTAGTACTCTTGCCACTTTACCATTCTGCTAAGATTTTCTTAAAGATTTTGTTCATCATTTTAAAAAATCACAATCTAAGAATCTTTCATTTTCTATAATTCCCCTTTAAAAAAGGAGAGAGGAGAGTTTTTAGGGGAGAAAATTTGACTGCAATGGGAAAATAGAATGAAAATGGTTGAAGAAATGGGAGAAGGAATACAAAATGGTTACCTCTTCAAGGAGCCCAGTGGGCCAAGAAGGGAGCAAGGAGATTACATGGCAGAAAGTGCTTGAGTAGGAAGCACAGGAAAAGAGAAAAAGGTCATTCTTAACACGACCTTACTTGGGGCCAGTTCAGTATCTACAACCCATATGCCTGAGGTGAGTACTTCTGTACAGCATGTATCTCTGCCTTCCAGCTGTCCTATATATCCAATGGCTATTTCTGGAGAAATAGAGCTTGCTGCTGAGCACCTCCTCCTAGGTCTCTCACTTTCCCCCCCTTACCTTCATGGAAACCATCTGGTTCCAACATTTTCCAGCCTCAGTTCTGTGACAGCGTTGCTCACATCACTGTTTTTATTCATTTCAAACAAAAATATTACATTTAATTATTTCTAAGCTGACTACAATTCAGAATTAATGGAATTGATGAATTAAAAGAATCAAACACCTTGTCTTGAAATCCTTTCTCCACATGTTCATTTTCTATATAATTATAATGCCTCAGTTTCCTGGAATTGTTCTGCAGCAGTTTTTCTGGTGGCAACCCCCTCTTTCTTGCCTCATTGGGACTGAGAGAACAGGGGCCTCTGACCATTCTCACATTCCTGTGAATCATAAAACTCTAGATGGCTTATCTCAAATACTTGAGTATTTCCTTCTTGACTCCCAATCTGTCAGAATTAAAAAGTTATGGTACTTCTTGAAATTTCCGCTCACCCAATGCTCTTTACCCTCTCCATCCCTACCTCGCCTCGACCCTTGCTTTTGTTTCCCTAATAGCTGGAGTCCTATAAAAGTCTCTGGAATAATTTGCTGGTTGCTGGTTACTTTGAAACAAGAGTCCAACCCAGCCAGCTGGCTATGGCTAGTATGGCTTTGCTAGTCCAAATTCTCCACTACTAAAATATTAAAAACCCTAATCTCTGAATTGCCTCAATTTCTTGGCAATACATAATAAGCTTTTTTTGGATGCCTTTTGTTTTAATGACATAGTCATTTTGTGATATTTCCCTACCCCATCCCAAACTCCCGTTCTTTTTTGCACACTAAATCAATATTTTAGTAACATTTTGTTCTTTTGCTAGCTTTTAAATTCATAACAACATAGTTCTCAAAATTGAGGGCCAGATTAATATTAAAATAAAACAAAAAGTATATACATTGTTCTGAAATTTACCTATCAATCACACAATTCTAAAAGATTTTTTTTAAGGTCATTTCTCCTTAAGATGGTGACACAAAAACAAAGAGAAGTCCAACTCTCCCACAGAAATCACAACAAATATGTGAAAATAATCCCAGAAAGATCATTAGTAAATAAATATAAAAAGACTCAAAGTAACCTCCTCTGTCCAATCTAAGATTTGCTTAAAAAAAAAAATGGCCAGAAAGGTTTGGAAGTTAGGAGAAGTCTTGAGTCAGGAAATCCAGCTTGCTCTGTAATTACCTAACCAGAAAACAGCAGAGGTAAGGAGAGGAGAATTAAAGCAAACTTCTAATAATGACTCAAAGACAGCTGCAATAATTAGCCATCTGAAGCTGGAACAGAAGTAGGGATAGAATCAACTCCCACAGGTAAATGGTGTCTGGCTATCTATTTCTTTGAGCACTATGAGTCACAATAGGCAATGGACAACTTTTTGCCTGGAAGCCAATGTTAAGGACTGATATCAAAAAAATTTCAAATAGTCTACTGGGTTCCCATAGAGAATTATGCCAAGAGAAAAAGAAAGACCTACTGAATCTTGAACCTGTAGTGGACCATCAGATGAATAATGGGGAAATCAGCAAATAAGGTTGAAGATGGGAGCCATGTAGTCATTTCTTCAGACTCATGGTAACAGCAATGGTGATAGCATTCAGAAAAGCAGAAAGGTCAACACTAAACACAATTCTAATTAAATAAAGTCAAAAAATATGAGTAAACAGAAGATGCCAAATACAATGAAGAAACCTTATGAGTTAAGAGAAGCTATTCTATTTCACACAAAACAAATCTGGAAGAAGGAAAAAACCCAAAACCTAACAACTGTGAATAGAATCTCAGATGAAAAATATTTTATCATAAGAACTCATAGCTGGAACTAAAGAAGCAAAGGATAAAAAATTAAATTAGAAAGGATATGAGAATTTAGGAGGAAAAAGACTAATAGGAGATTAAATAGCTTAGAATACAAGCTTAGGAAACCTTACCCAAAATCAATCAAAAGAAACTCAATGACTCCATGAGAAAATAAATGTTAAAATAAAGTCAAAACAATTCTGAAGGACTTATGATGAAAAATGCTATCCATCCGTAGAGAAAGAAGGTGTCTGAATACAGATTGAAGTATACTTTTAAAATTTTCTTCTTGATGTTTTTTGGGGGAAGGGGATTATTCTTTCATAAAATGACTAATATGGAAACATATTACATGACTATGCATGTATAACCTATATTGAATTGCTTGCCTTCTCAATGTGAAATGGGGATGATGGGATGAATAAGGTAACTAGATGGGCCCTAAGGAGGGGCAATTGTCAGGAGAAGGCCTTTGTTGAATTTAAGTGGAATTTAAGTGGGTGGGCCTTTTCTGTAGTGGGCCTTAGTAGAATGCCCACAGCTAGTCCCTGAGGCAAGCAGGGAGGAGCATTGGCAGCATTACTTTGTCCTTAAGTGGGCCTTTTGTTGTCCTTAAGTGGGCCTTTGTTGCAAGGGGCCCTTGATAAATTCCATTTGAATTCCTTGCATTAACAAAATTATCATGACTCCACAGTTTCTGTATCCAATCCAAAGGCCAAGCTATAGATGTCAGTCCCTAAGGTTATTTTTCCACCTATAAAAGAATCTACTTCTTTGCTAACTCCTTTTAGGATTAGTGCCATAATGTTGAGTTCTGCTAGGGAATTTAGATTATTAATGGAGTAATCTCTCTAGTTTCCTTAGGAATTTAGCCTACCTTATGGGTTACTAGTTCAACAGGAATTTAGCCTGACTTAATGGCATCTTCCCTTTTATTAGGATATCTTCCCCCTTGCTAATGGCTAAAACTCCTTTTTGGAAATTAGCTTGCTGCAGACAGCATAATAAAATTTTTGTCTCTTTATTTGGACTTGTTCTATGCCGACAAATTCTTCTGAGACACCTTGTGACATCAGCCCTAAATCCTATGAGAGTTCAAACCTATACCCCAACATTTGATGGCTCATTCAGGAAGTCTTGAACCCCATCAGGAATTGGAGAATTAAGAAAAAAATGAATTTAGAACTCAGTTTTAAAAATGAATATTAAAAATTGTTTTTACATGTAACTGGGGAAAAATAAAATGCTAAATAAAAAATTTTAAATTAATTAATTAAATTAAATAAAAATTTTATTGTCCTGACTCAGTTTCCCTAATTATCCTGACCCAGTCCTGAGTCAGTTTCCTTAATTATTCTGCTGCTCAATCCTTCAGAATTATCCCTCTCTCTTTATCAGAATATTTGATACGGATAAAAAGATCTTATGTTTTAGAATATCTGAATGCCTCTCCCCATCCCAAGCACTCAGAATATCAGATACTATCTTATTAAGATACCTCCCCCCATTATATCATCCTCATCTTCAGTGGTTTGCCCCACCCTGTCAGAGTCCCATTCCCATTCTCAGCACCCTGACTCCACCCCTGCCTCAATATACCCTCAGAGTCTGAGCCATGTGTATATATGTCATTGAGAACTCACATTGTTTGCTGGATTCTTGGAGACAATAGTCTCATTCAGCCCTAGGACCAAACCATGGATCCATTTGGTCCCAGTAAATCTCTCTATTGAATAAATTATTAAATACTCTCTAATCTCTATCTTGCCTCAGTTTCTCCAGCATTACATTTTGGAGGCTTCCCACCAAGATGTTAAAAAATGATCAGGATTAGAGATAAGAGACTTTCGGGTCTCCCCCTGGGGTTTCAGGGCAACTGGGGATCTGAATTCTAGGCCTGGAGAGGCTGGCCCCCTGGATTTTTTTCCTGAGTCTCTGGGAAAGGGCAGTTTCCAGCCACAACTGTGCCTGATGCTTAATAATGGACACTCTATTTGGCCAAGGAAGAATCAGGTCTGAAACCCCGTCAGGGTAAGTTTTCTGTCCCGTCTGATTGCTAGCAAATTTGGTCCCCAGAAAAAGTTGGGCTATATGAGCCATATAACTCAGAAAAGCAGAAAGGTCAACACTAAACACTAAGTGCCAGTAGGACACTATGTGGTACTATCTGGTTCTGAAGTACCTTCTGGGTGCCTGAGTGCCTTTTGGTACTACTTGGTTTTAATCTGGGTATTCTCTGTGAAGGCAGAGAAATGCACCAAACTGGGAGAGAAGACTCTGGCACTGACAACTTCCCTCAAGGCTATCCTTTCCAGATAGCCCCTGCTCTCTGTGTTAAATGTTTTTGACTGCGCAGTCTATGTCTCTTCTGTGTGACTTGTTTGTCTGTTCTGTTGTTTGGGAGCTCTGCTAAATTAAGAAATTTGGGAATTGGTTGTTGCAACTTGTATAAAATTTGCTTGTGATTTTAAACTTCTAAAAACTGGCATTTGGGTAGTTTAAAATTCAGTTTAAATTTTAAATTTTAAAATTCAGTTTAAAATTCAGTTTAAATGGAGTGGGGAGAAGGGTAGTCATATGGAATTCCACCTGTGTGTTCCAAGTGTGTTCTAGCCTCTTTCTGCAGAGGCTTGGCTTTGGCAAAAGATTTCAAGGCATAGACCCAATTTTAAGTTAATTGATCTATAATTTTGTAGGGCTATTTCTAAAAGTTTAAAGGATATTTTTAAGATTCTTTCAGATTCTTGTATGTGGAATTGGGTATTCTGTGTAAGTTTAATTGATTGTATCCTAAGGTTATGCCCATCATCTAAAGGGCTTCTGAAAATAATAGTTTTTCCTTGTCCTTTTGAAAATGTTTCTGTTAAAAATGAAAGATAACTTGTGAACTTACTGAAACAAATTTATTACTGTTATCAATATGAAGTTATGGTATTTCTAAAAGTTTAACAGTTTTAAGACCCTCTTGGATTCTTTTATGTGGTATTAAGATATTCTATATAGGACATTTTAAATTTTAATTGATTGTATTGGGTCATCCTGAGATCATTTAAAGAGCCTTTGAAAATATTTTTTGTGCTTTTGAAAATGTTTATTTTTTGGACAATATGTAATTTGGGATATTTATCTATGCATTAGGTATTTTAAAAGCAAACTGATTTGTATTATACATACAAATCAGTTTGCTTTTAAAATGTTCACTTATGGAAACATCTACTTAGACATGAAAGAAATGAACTTACTGAGACAAATTCTTATTGTTATAAATATAAGGTCATGGTAAATATCCGTTTAGGATTTATCTGAAACTTCAGCTAATGGAATTTGTTATTGGAAATAAAATTCCTTGGGCTTACAATTAATGCAATTTGGGAGTTTTAAAGCTCCACCCTCCAACAGTTAGTGGGACAATTAACTGGAATAAAAATGAATTAAAGCTATTTTATCCTGTTTTCCTGAAAGTTAAGTTTTAACTGCTTATGTTATGGTTGTATCCCTGCATTTTTTCTTTCTGTAACTAATTTCTATGATCAAAGCAATGATCAATATTAAACTGTTAATGCAATTCAATTATGTCATACCTTGCTACTTCCAATCTGGTTATATGTTATACCTTGGTGTTTCCAACCTGGTGATATGTAATCACTATATCTTGAATACTTGGCAATACTTGGTAAATGAAGTTCAGGTTCAGATATTCAGGTTTTTTAAGGTTTCTAAATAATGAGAGGACAAAAGCCTAACTGCTATTTTATCTATTGGGAAGCTGCTGGCCAATTCATACTGGCCTCTTCACATTTTGTATCAGTCTGCTTTAACCTTTACTTGTTAGATTTGTGTTTTTTGTTCTAGATTTTGGTCAAATTACAGGTATTGACTTGTTTCTGGGACCTAGATCAGCTTTGATTGTCAGTACACCAGTCCACACCACATGTATCCTCTGCATGGACTGAGAGTCTCCTGCCAGTGCCCAGCCTGAAGCAGTTTTGAATGAAGCTTCGTCCCTTACCCAGGATGAACTGATATGGAGAATTTAGGAACCCTGATTGGGTCATCTATTACTGTGTGTTTAAAATTTGGGATGGATTTGTTAAAACTGTAACTATTGCTGTATATTTGAGGGATTTTTAGGAAACTTACTATACTAGTTTGTTATGTGTAGGAATTTGATTCCCTCTTGGGATTTATGTGTAGAATGGTCATTTGCTAATTCCTTTCTGTGAGCAAAAAAGGGAGGAAGAAACTGGTTGAACTGGTTAGGAAATTGGGAAAACTAATGTGTTTTTCTTAGGCACTTCTGTCCTATCTCATTAGTTCAGATTGAGTTGGAAATTATTTTAAACATATTTTTTCGTTTTTACTCCATGCTTAAAATTTATTAGACTATGATTTGCTGGTTATGTTTTAACTTTGAAATCCCTTAATCTGCTGGAATTGCCCTGGCAGATCCAGTTTTGAGGATTATTTTTTACAAACATACAGAAATTAGACACCTGTCCTGGGACTAGCAGTCTCTCTGATCTGTTCCTCCACTCCTGTGACCTCAGTTCCTTAATTAGTATTTCAGCAACAGGGCTTGCCTGCCTTGGTCTAACTGCATAATTTGCTCAGAAATCTGTTTCCTAGTAGCAGCTCCTATTCTATAGAGAGGGGACAGGTGGAGTTACTCCAAGCCCCACTTTTCCCCCCTTTGGAGTACCGGATAGACTTGGGGTGCCCTGTTAGGATGGGCAGCAGGACTGTCTTGAGCACTGCTACTCAGCAGAGGCTGAGTTAAATGCACAAATGTCCACAGACCTAACTCACAGTGAACTGTCCATCTCAAACTGGATTCTCTGGCTAAGATGCTCCCCAACTGCAGAGGACCTGCTATTTCTGCAACAGGAAGGCCTGTGTGCCTCTCTAAATGAGGAATGCTATTTTTATGCTAATAACTCTGGGATTATCAGGGAGAGACTGGTCCTTGACAGTCCTTGCATTTTTCTAGTTTTATTTTGGTTTATTTGCTTTACACAGGGTTGGTCAAAATTATGGTGTTAAGACTTTCTGAGGAAGGTAATTCAATGATTTGAATATTCAGAAGAGAGAGAATGGAATGTTATGCCACAGTTCTCTTTTATTGTCCTGACTCAGTTTTCCTAATTGTTCTGCTGCTCAGTCCAGCAAAACCACCCCACCTTCTTTATCAGAATATTTGATAAGGATAAAGGATCTTATGTTTTAGAATATCAGAATGCCTCTCCCCATTCCAAGCTATCAGAATATCAGATACCTGTCTTATCAAGATGCCTCTTCCCATCTCTGGTGGCTCAACCCACCCTGTGAGAGTCCTGTTCCCACTCTTAGCACCTGGACTCCACCCCTGCCTCGATATACCCCCTGAAGCTGAGCCATGTGTATATATGTCATTGAGAACTCACATCGTTTGCTGGATTCTTGGAGACGATAGTCTCATTCAGCCCTGGGACCAAACCATGGATCCATTTAGCCCCACTATATCTCTCCCTTTTAAATAAAATTATTAAATACTCTCTAATCTCTGTCTTGCCTCAGTTTCTTTGGCATTACAAAAGTAGAACGAATCCACTGATTACCTTTTGAAAGAGATCACAAATTGAAACACCAGAGAATGTCATTGTCAAAATCTAGAGCTTCTAAGTCAGAGAAAAAATATTTCAAGCATCCCAAAGATAAAAATTCAGAAACCAAGCAAGTATACTAAGGATCATTTGTTAGCAAACTTAGCAATTACTACAATGGCTATAAATAAATTCAAGGAAAATGGAAGGCAATACCTTTCCCCAAGTACGGATAGGAGTAGAATTCTTGAGGACAGAGATGATTAAAGAAGATAAAACAGACCATTTTCATTGCATATAGAAAAGCATATCAGAAAGGAAATAGTTAATTGGGGAGAAAAGTTTGTAGCAATTTGATACAAATTTGGTAGCTAAAATGTAGATATTGATACAAATATATAAGAACAAAAGTTATTTCCCAGTAGACAAAAGATTAATCAATGAAAAACATTTGTTAAGTACTTACTACTTCAGATACACCTCTTAGTATTGAGGATAGAAAAGGATATAAAAGACATCCAGGTCCTCAAATTTGTAATTTAATGGAAGAGACACTGTGTAAACAAATACGTATAAAACAATATATATACAGAATAGATAGGAGATAATTAATTCAACGGAAAGGAATTATAAAGGATAGGGAAAGGGACTATTTGTATAGTACATTTCATTTATATTTAGTCTCAGTTAATGTTGTTAGTAATATTGTGGTTTGTTTGTTTTTTCTTTTAAAATATTCTTGTTTTAGGGAAGGAGAAGAAATAAATTTAGAAATCAAGGTTGTATATGTTATTTTATTTTATTTTTTTTTAAAGAACTAACATCAAATTAATTTTAGAATAGAGCAGGGGCTATTTTTTTCTTCTTTTTGTATCCCCAGAATTTAAGAGTACCTGGCACATAGTAGACACTTTAAAATGTTTATAATATATGTTTCATGTTTCAAAAACTGTTTCCCTAAACAAAAGTTTTCCCTACTCCATTCTATAAACTATAATAGCATTTTGTTTAGCATCATGTCTTTTCACAATCTATTTGGTAGTATATTTATTTTTTTTAATGGCTCATTCTCTTTGTCCATGAGATTGTTTTGGGAACATTAACTGTGGTATTCATCTTGGTAGGCTGAGTTTAGGATAATACTTTGCAGATAAAGAGGCTTATAATAAATGTTTGGGAAATGAATGCCCCCAAAACACTGCTATATACTCACAGTGATTCCGTGCAGCTATTAGGAAGGACGAAGCAATAACCCTAAGGCCACCTGGCCTTAGGTATTTCTTCCCTTGGGTTATCCTGCTCACTATACTCTTTTTGACCAAGATGTTATGGCTACAAATATTGCTAGTTGTCAAATAACAGCCTGTTGGTCAGTACTAACAGTTTATGATACTAATGAGCAACAATAATGAGGTGCTAAAAGTTGAAGCAGATGCAGAACAAAATTGAGTATCTGCCACTTGATCTAGATGTGTTTCAGGCCTAAAACACACTTCCAAAAGATCCCCCCAAGAGTTCTGCCCAGAGAATTATGGGTAGTACACCTATGCATAAAGTCAGCACCAGAACCACTCTTCAATTCCACCTCTAAGCCATAAAATTAGCATATCAGGGACATGAAGAATGTGGTCTTCCTAATTTTCCATATAAACTTATCTTTTTGGCTCTGGTTCATTGATAACTTCTTTTGGAACTTAGACCACTTTAATTGATGTTACAATCATAATAAACTTTGTCCCTTGACTTAGAGATGGGTCCAAGTCTTCAAATTCTTTTGAGATACCTTGCAATGCTAGTCTGAAACTCTAACATTTTTTGACGTCCCCTTTGGACTCCAACATAGAGCCAGAAATCATCTTAAACATCATCTGATTCAAAAAGAACACTGCTCCTTGAATCAGAAGACCTGTGTTCAAATCCCATTTCTGATGTTTACTAAATGGGTGTCATTGGGAAAAACACCTTGTAGTCTCAATCTCCTCATCATGAAGTGAAGGCAAGATAAAGCAAGCTGACCTCTGAGCTCCCTTGTAGTTTTGTTATCCTAAGCAAGGGTACCCTGGCAAGACAGGTCCATTGAAAATCTAATTTATTTAAAAAAAAAAAAAACAAAACAGGATTATAGAATTTGTCTCAATAAATTGCTGTTTCAGTATTGAGTCATTCCCATAGAAAATACACAACCAGCAACATATCCTGGGGGGTGGGGGTGGGGGGGAAATGAAAATATCTTTTAAAAATATCTCTATGGTCATTCAATATATTCATTCACTTACTTATTTACTGTATGCCTTCTGTATACATAATGCTGTAGGTTATCCAAAGAAGACTAAATCCTGCTTCCTGCTCTAAAGCAGTTCATAATCTAGCAAAGAAAATAGGACAAGTAAGCAGATAAGTACCCTGAATATGGGATAAACAAAGTTAGTTGCTCCACTGAGTAGAGGTATCAGATGTTGGGAAAGGGACAAAGAGAACTAAAAGCAGATTTATCTCATCAATCCTTATTTGTTTTTCTAATTGTTGCTTACATCCAAAGAACAGCAAGAGCTATAAAACAGGTCTGTATCAATTTTGGCTAATATTACATTTGGTATTTACAAGCTCTTCATAATGTCATAATTTGAAAGAAAATGCTATAAAATGGTAAATTACTCTAAGTTCTACTTACTTTAAACTTATTGTACCATTTTACTATCACTGTCTTTCACTTAGAATACCACAGGGAGAAATATCAATAATCCTATTTTAAGTGCCTATTTTTAGAAACTTCCTAATTTGCAGATTAACCATTGCTATGAGATAGTACTCCACTTGCTTCTACTGCTTTGCTTGATTTCAGCTCCATCCAATAAAATGTCTCTTCCAGGAGAAGCTCAGCATGTCTAAATTCATCATTGGGTGCTAACTCAAGCCTTGATTGATACTGCCTTCCTCAGCCTCCTCTCTCCTCTGATTGAAGTGGGAAGAACCAAACTTTTCCCAATGCCTTCCTTTAGAGAGGGCAGAGATTGGACTCTGCTCACTCTCTATTTTTTTATCTACTGCCCTACCAAGTTTCAGTTTCATGTAACAAGATGCCCATTGGCATTTACTATTCCCCCCTTTCCTGCCAACTTTTGTGTGTTATCTCTCTGTCTTTAGAATTGTAAACTCCAATTTGGAACTAGGTCCAAAGGTCTATAAAATTGTACATACCCTTTGATCCAGCAGTGTTATTACTGGGTCTGTGTCACAAAGAGATCATGAAAAAGGGAAAAGGACCCACATGTGCAAAAATGTTTGTAACAGCAATTTTTGAAGTGTCAAGGAACTGAAAATTAAGTGGATGCCCATTAATTGGGAGAATGGTTGAGTAAGTTATGGTATATTAATATAATAGAATATTATTGTTCTACAAGAAATGATGAGCAGGTTAACTTCAGAAAAGCCTGGAAAGATTATCATGAACTGATGCTGAGTAAAGTAAGCAGAACAGGAGAACATTGTAAACAGCAAGATTATTTGATGATCAACTATGATAGATTTAGCATTTCTCAGCACTGTGGTGATACAAGACAATTGCAATGGACTTAAGATGAAAATGCCCTTCATATTCAGAAAAAGAACTATGAAGATTAAATGTGGATGGAATTTGGATCAAAGCATAGTATTTTCATCTTTTTTGTTTTTATTTGCTTTTTCTTTCTTGTGGTTTTTATTTTTTCCTTTTGGTCTGATTTTTCTTGAACAACATAACAAATATGGAAATATATCTAAAAGCATTATATATGTATAATCTATATCAGATTGGTTGCTGCCTTAGGGAAGTAAAGGAAGAAGGGAGAAAAAATTTGGAACACAAAATCTTGCAAAATTGAATGTTGGAAATTATCTTTACATGTATTTGGAAAAAATAAAATACAATCGAGGGGAAAAAAAGAATTGCAAGCTCTTTGAAGACAGGGACTATCCTCTTAATTAACTGTTTGCAGCACTTGGCCCAGTGCCTGGCTCACAGTAGGCATTTAAAAGTTTATGGATTTGATTGGATGTAGAAAATACATAGGGATATTAGATAATCTGGGCTCATCATTTCACACCATTATAGTTAAAGAAAACAATTCAAGCAGTTTCTATGTCTCAAATAAAGCCTTTAAAATAGAATTTGAAGAACAAAACAAGTGATTGAGAAAATACATAAGTTATTTGTCAGTTGCTAGACTAGAATGATAGTAAGAAAGAACATAGAAGTCTTTTATGTTTTTACTTAATGATCTTTGGGCAAAGGAACACTAAGACATCAAGTTAGGAATTCAACTTTAAATTCATCTGTTCCTATGAAGCCAGAAATCAACCCACTAAAGAAGAATCAATGTGTGTGATGTTGGGTTTTTTTTTTTTTTTTTCATTCCACTATAATAAAACAAGCACCAAATTTGGAACACAGGAACCTGGGGCCAAATATTACTTAAGATACTAACAATGTGCTCTGGAACAGGTTGAATGATCACAACTTCAAACCTATGACCCTATAACCATTATACTCTTTTTTGGGGGAAGGGGAGGATGCAAGGCAATTAGGGTTAAGTGACTTGCCCAGCTAGTATCTGAGATCAAATCTGAATTCAGGTCCTGCAGACTCCAGGGTTGATATTCTATCCATTACAGCACCTAACTGCTCCTAACCATTGTACTCTTAAGAACAATTTACTAAAAAGTGTTCTTTAAGGATGAAAACAGGATTAATCACAGGGAATTAGAAACCCTAGAGAAAAAATCAGTATGTATTCTAAATACAGTCAAAGAGGAATTTAGATTACGGGATAAAATAGAAAATGAGGATTAGCAAATACTATAGTCCTAGTCAAAAAAAAATTCATCTCTAAAGTGGGATGGGGGCGGGGTTCAAAAGGAGAAAAAGAAGGAATTCATTTGCCAATAGCAATCGTGATGAGATTTCCATTTATTTAATTTTCAGCATGTTAAGGGTAACCTACCCTAAACCATGGTTGCTAGTGAATTTTAAAGAATAAAAAAAATTTGGGTGACACAAGACAATGAATACCACATATCTAAATATCTAAAAAATTTCAACAATTTCATTAGGTTGATTTTTAAAAACATTTTCATACAAAATGTTTTATATTAATTTTAAGCACAAGATGGTTACAAGAAGCAAAATAATAACAATGATATTGCAAAAGAAACATGCAAAAAGAATAAAAAATTGGAGCAATAAAGCCTTTGTTTCTTAAACAGACTACAGAAGTAATACAGAATTACATATCAAAAACAAAGACAAATTTTTTTTAAAAAGACTAGGAAGCAAAACAACAAATCTTTGAAGGCAGACCCACCTAGAACATTCATTATCCTTAATTCCCGTCAGTCCTGCAAAATGTAAGGATAACATACAGGAATGACTCTGGCTTTCAACATTAACACTGTGTCACCATTATATAGTCATCAATACAATGTATTTACTAAGAAGCAATTGATACTGTCAAAGTTTTAGTGGGTTCTAAGCTAAAAAATATATGCTATGCATAGAAGATTTAAATTAAAAGGCAAACTGAACTTCGTCCATAACACCCTACATTGATAGTTATACACATTTAAGACAGTTTTAATTTTGGTCCTCACTTTGAAATGAATATAGTTATTAACAATATAAAAATAGCTAATAGTGTTTATCAGTACAAGCATCTGAAAATCAGATTTCTTGGCAGATTTAAATGTCTTTTACTGATGCAAGAGGTGTGGGAGAGAGTTTTTATTATTTGAAAAATCTACCTGTAGATGAACAATTCTCTGAAATACATCCTCTCTCATGCTCATCTCAATGTCGAAACGAGAAAGTCTTTTGTCAGCCTCTGTACTTGCTGCTCGTACATCTTTGTCAGAAGAGATATGCTGGGGAAAATCCAGCATGCTTCTTTCCACTGTTGGCAGAGAAAATTATTAAGTGATGCCATACCATTCCAACCAGTGTTATGCTAAATATTTTCCACAAGTGCAAATAATTATTTTAATGGTTCCTTTCTCTTTTATATACTTGCGAAGACTCTCAAAATGATAAGGAAACCATATATATAACACAGGTTCAATGTGAAGAATTCAAATATAAAGCCCTGGAGAATCTTAGCTGGTATTTAGCTCTGAAGAGCTTCCTATATAGTTTGGGAGATCAGGAAACTACACATCATTCCAAGGAGTCAGTAATAATATTCTGCTTAATAGTAAATGTGCTTACTTCTGAGATTACTGCCAGACCCATCTTGGAACAGTTATGTTTTAGACACCAGGAAATTCAGGGCCTCACATAAGAGATTTCACAGATAAGATTATTAAAATACTTTGCTAGATGTCATCAATCATTGTGGGGCCCATTTGGCTTTCTAAATATGGATGCTCCCCAAAATTCTGTCCTGGCTCTTTTCTTTCTCTACACACATAATTTCTCTTTCTCTCTCTCTTTTTCTCCCTTCCTCCCTCTCTCCCACGTCTTCTTTCTGTCTTTTTTTCCCCCTTTCTCTCTCTGTTTCTGTTTCTTTCTCCTCTCCCTCTCTCTTCCTTTATCCCTCTGTTGCTCTCCCTCTGTTGTCTTTCTGTCTCTTTATGTCTGTTTGTCTCTCTCATATCAACCTCATCCAATCCCATGGTAAAACGATCTAAATATCTGGTTCACAAATTTTTATTTCGTCTTGCATGACTAACTAGGATAATGGCTATAGAGGGAACCTGATCGAGGGAAAGATCAGTTTAGCCTATACTTTTGGAATTTGAGGAGACAGAAGAATAGACAAATAGCAAGTATCTGAAGATGTAGTACTGAAATTTAGAAGGGCATGCAAAAATCTAGATGATAGATTATTGAATGGTAAATGTTAATTACTACTTAATTCACTCTTTATAATTTAAGGCTGAAACATGAACTCAGGACAAAATCCTGGAGATGGCTAGATGGCACAGTGGTTGGAGCACTGGAATTGCAGTAAGGGAAATCTGAGTTCAAATCCTACCTCATTCATTTGCCAGTTGAGTGACCCCTGTTGAGGGTGGACTTAATCTATCTCAGTTTCCTCATTTGTAAAATGGGGCCGCTAATAGTACCTATCTCCCAAGGTTATTGCATGAATCAAATAGTAAATATTTGTAAAATACTCTGCAAGCATTAAAGTATGATCTATTTAATGATGGCCATTGTTACAAACATTATCATCAGGAGAATATTCATATTAAGAATTTATTTGTATAAAGTAGTTGCCAAGGATCATAGAAAGCCTGAGTAATTTCACAATTGTATTCTAGCATATACTTTTCCCCTTTTTTTAGTTCTAGGGCAAGCTCTATATCCAACTGCATCATATGTCCTAGAGAAATATACACATACACAATATACATATATATGTATATCCATACATATATACACATGTGTGTATATATATAAACAAGCATGTATATATACACACATATAAATGGGGTTTTTATTCAGTTGATTATTATAACTTATACATAACATATCATGTACCTGTCCCTTATGACTTTTTTTTTGTTGAGTTATTAAGCAAGTTTTTTTGGGGTGATCTTATTAAGTAGGCTTTGTAGTATCATTTACAAAAAGAAATCATCAATAGATTCCTACCATTTATAGAGTCTCTTTTCCATTTTGACTATAAAGAACAACTTCAATGACACCAGCAAACATATCAGCAATAAACATTTCCTTCTTTATGGTGTTTGTCACTTAGTTTTGTAAGATCTTGACCTATAATAGGAGGCACATTGTTGGAGAATAGCCTTTAAGGTAGTTTGGAAGGGGGTTACTAGTCACAGGAAAGGAATCAGGAAAGGACTCATACATAAAATGATGATTGAGCTCATCTTTTTTTTTTCCCAATACAACATTTTCATTTTATTATTTGTGTTATTATATTTTAATTGAATTTTTATTCTGAACTTAGCAAACACCAGATAAAACATAATTTTCATATAGAACGTAGAACAGAAGAAGACTGAATATGAAATTGTGAACAATTTACTTTTTTTTATTATAACTTTTTATTGACAGTACATGTGCATGGGCAAATTTTTTTTTTTTTACATTATCCCTTGCACTCACTTTTGTTCCAATTTTTCCCTTCTCTCCCTCCAACCCCTCCCCTAGATGGCAAGCAGAATTATACATGTCAAATATGTTATAGTATATCCTAGATACAATATATGTGTGCAGAACAAAGCAGTTGTCTTGTTGCACAGGAAGAATTGGATTCAGAAGGTAAAAATAACCTGGAAAGAAAAACAAAAATGCAAACAGTTTACACTCATTTCTCAGTGTTCCTTCTCTGGGTGTAGCTGATTCTGTCCATCATTGATCAATTGGAACTGAATTAGATCTTCTCTTTGTCAAAGATATCCACTTCCATCAGAATACATCCGATTGAGCTCATCTTAAAGGAAGAAATGGCCTCTGTGAGGTAGAGGTAAGGAGGAAGGGTGCTCCAGGAATAGGAAATGAATTGGGTGTTTTATGAGAAGAAAAGAGATAGAATATAGAATGGGGAGTAACATCTAACAGGCCTAAAAAGATTGGGGTCCAGTTGTATGTAAATAGAGTTTATGTTTTGTCCTAAAGACAATAGGAAGCCATTGGAGTTGAGTTGAATCAGATGGTCAGATCCACATGCAATGAAAATTATTTTGGCAGCCATGTATGGGATGAACTAGAATGATGACAGGCAAGGTAGGGAAACCAATTAGAAGACTGTTGTAATAATCTAGGCAAGCAGTGATGAAGGTCTAAATTAAGGTGTAACTGTAAGTGGAAAGGCGTTAAATGTAAGAAATAATGAAGATAGAAATGGTAAGATCTGGCTACTGTTTGAAGATATGACATGAAAGTAAAGAACACAGGATAATGTAGAGATTTCAAACATGGAAAATTGGAGAATGAGGGCACTATCAATGGAAATAGAGAAGTTTGGAAGAAAAGATAATAAATTTTGTTTTAGATATATTGAGTATAAGGCATGTTTATGGGAAATCCAGTCTGAAATTTCTAACAGTTTACTAGTGATATGGAACTGAAATTCAAGGGAAAGAATGGAACTGGATGTATCAATATGGAAATAGTCATCTGCTAAGAAATGAAATCTGATGAGTCTACCAAGAGAGACAGTCTAGAGGAACCAGGGAAGAGGTCCAAGACAGAATTCTGAGGAAAATCCACACCTGGGGGTCACCCTGTGGATAATAAGCTAGCAAAAGAGACTGGGAGGCAGACAGACTGAAGGTGAACATGAACAGAGAAATGTCATGAAAACCCAGAGAAAAGAAGAGTGTTGAGGAAGAAAGAGGGGTCACTAACATCAAATGCAGTAGATAGGTTGGGAAGAATGTGGACTTCAGAAAATTATTATACAGTATTTGGCAATTAATGGATCATTAACTTTGGAAAGAGCAGTTTCAGAGGAGTGATGACATCAAAACCTGATTGCAAAGAGTTGAGAATTGAATGGAAGGGAGAAAATGTAATTAGTGAGTGAAGATAACTTTTCCCAAGGAGTTTGGTTAAATAAAACTATCAATGATTTTGGGCTGACTTGACTGGTTAGGTCCCTTACCCAGCTTTATGTAGGCTCACTGTTCTCTTCACTGCTTTCCCCCCACCCCCCACCTCTATTCTGTAACTTGGAATCTTCTACTATCTTATTCTGTAATATTTACAATTAAGCTTTTCTTTTAAATTAGTATTGATTTTGGTTTCTATGTCTTGCCCCTCTTGCAAAGAAAGATTTTGGGAGTGGGGAGCTGAGGTAGTTTTGGGTGATTTCTCCTGTTTTTTTAAGAAGTGTGCCAAATCATTTCAACTTATTGAGCAAATGATGATAATCAAGGTCAATGTCTTTATTTATATCTTATTTCCAGTTGTTTTAATTTTTTTAAACTTCAATAGCTTGTTTAAATATGATCTGCTCTAATTGCCAGGAATGTTATCTCTTCTTTATCTTTTCACCTCTGCTATAAACAGGTGATGGTATGACTAACATAGACAGCTGATTCAGAAATGTCTTCCATGTTAGTAACTAGTAGTTTCCTGTCTGTTCAGATAATAAGTTTCTTGTGTGTGCGTGCGTGCGTGTGCGTGTGTATGTGAGAGAGAGACAGAGACAGAGAGATACTATGAGTTGCACATGATGTTTAGTGCCTTATGATTCACTTCTGGAAAAAAGTATACATGAAATATATGTGAGAATTCTGAGTTCCTAACTAAGCTTTGGTCCCTCTCTCTTTTTTTTAATCCTCAACTTTGATTTCCAATATAATTTTTACTCTTGGCCTTTGGAAAGGGCCAAATTTTGAGGTTCATGTTTAAAAAAGCAGAAGATGAAGGTTTAGTGAAAGATTAAGAGAGATGTGTCACTTACACAGGATTACCATGACATTCTAATGTCATGCAAGTCAAGGAAAAAGATATGGCGAATGAGAAAGGGAGGAGAGGCAATGCCACAAAACAACAACCCAGTAACAATGAATTTGGTGATAAAATCAGTGATTATGGAGAAAGTGTTTCAGTAGAATGGTGGTAATGAAAGTCTAAGTGGAATTGTTAAAGAATGAGTGGATGTTAAGACAGTGAAGGCAGAACATGTAGATTAATTATTCTGTAAGCTTGCAGTGGAAAGGAAAAATTAGAATCACTTGGAAAACCACGGTCAAGGGATAATAAGGGGAGATATGAGCATAGGAAAAATGGAATTGGCAGAGAAGGATAGACTGAATACAAAGGAGATAGAAGTGTTTTATTTGTGGAGCAATATCTTAAAACCAGTGGATTACACTATTTACCATGAAATTTCATCATGATCTTAAAGTATTTTTTTACTAATGACTTTTGCATGTGTGATGTAATCTTTGGAAAGAGAATGAGGATTTGCATTATCTAACAAGAATATAGCCAAGAAAATATTCTAGGTTCCCTTTTTAAAAAGTGAAGTTTTATAGTAGAATTTATTTTTCAATTTTTATTTTGTTTTTTGCTTTTCTGTAAATTGTAAAGTAACTTTTCATTTGTGACATCACCAGCCTCATCCTATATTTCCATATAAGGATATAAACTGAATTATGCATGCTGTATCTTTTTCATGGGAATGGTAATAACATACCACTAACAATAACATTATTACAATATAGGACTGCTAGAAAGTCTTAGCTACTAATGCATTTTTTCATCTACTTTTCTCAACTATAATTAACTGTATGATTGCCAACACATGGTAAAAATCTTGTAATGTTTGCTTCTATGCACCTAATATGAAAAACTCTGAATTTTCTTGTGTCTTTTAATAGTACCATTCTAAAATAAATTGAGTATAAACATATTCACAACTTCAAAAGTAAGTAAATAAAATGATTACTGACCCCACACAGAGATATGAAGACAAAAGGTCTTCACTTGGTCAGATTTTTTTTTTTTTTTACTTTTTTGGCAGAGGCAATTGGGATTAAGTGACCTGCCCAGAGTCACACTGCTAGAAATGTTAAGTGTCTGAGGCCAGATTTGAATTCATGTCCTCCTGACTCCAAGGCTGGGGCTCTATTCAACTGGGTCTGATTTTTGATGAGGAGTTATTTATTATGAGCTGGCTTCCAATCTTTAGTATGTAAATAACCTACAAGCTCACAGTTCATTGTGCCATAAATTCTTGCACATGATTGAAAGGATTTTTCCAATGGATTCTAAAACAATGATCTTCCATGTCATTCATAAAATCTATTCATGAAGTAATTCTGACTAACAATAACATTATTACAATATAGGACTGCTAGAAAGTCTTAGCTACTAATGCATTTTTTCATCTACTTTTCTCAACTATAATTAACTGTATGATTGCCAACACATGGTAAAAATCTTGTAATGTTTGCTTCTATGCACCTAATATGAAAAACTCTGAATTTTCTTGTGTCTTTTAATAGTACCATTCTAAAATAAATTGAGTATAAACATATTCACAACTTCAAAAGTAAGTAAATAAAATGATTACTGACCCCACACAGAGATATGAAGACAAAAGGTCTTCACTTGGTCAGATTTTTTTTTTTTTTTACTTTTTTGGCAGAGGCAATTGGGATTAAGTGACCTGCCCAGAGTCACACTGCTAGAAATGTTAAGTGTCTGAGGCCAGATTTGAATTCATGTCCTCCTGACTCCAAGGCTGGGGCTCTATTCAACTGGGTCTGATTTTTGATGAGGAGTTATTTATTATGAGCTGGCTTCCAATCTTTAGTATGTAAATAACCTACAAGCTCACAGTTCATTGTGCCATAAATTCTTGCACATGATTGAAAGGATTTTTCCAATGGATTCTAAAACAATGATCTTCCATGTCATTCATAAAATCTATTCATGAAGTAATTCTGACTAAATGCTGTGTCAAAATAGGGAGAGGAAACATTTAAGTACTAATTATGTAACAGACTGTGTCAAGCGTCAGTGCTCCAAGTATAAGCAAATTAGTCTCTGTCCTCAAGAAGTTTAAAGAAGACAATACATCTCAAAAGCAGAGTATTGTGAGGATCAAATAAGATGACATTTGTAAAATGCTTTCCACAGTTTTTGACACATAGTAAATACTTAATAAATTCTTTTTGTTTCCTTCCTTCTTTTCAATCTCTCCAAAGTTGTGAAATAAATAAAGCTCATACATTCAAAATGTGGAGAAATTTCAAAGAAGCAGAGCTCTTTCAAAAAGGGAAAGAATGAAATACACACCTGTTAAGTACTTACTATGTGGCAGGCACTATACCTAGTGCTTTACAAATATTTTGCCTTTTGAGTCTCACAACATCAATAGAAGGTACATGCTATTATGGCCCCCATTTTACAGTTGAAGAAAGTGAGACAGAAGCTAAGTTTGAACTCAAGTTTTTCTATTTCCAGCTCAGGCCTCTACCCAATGTAGCAAGTAGCTGCCTCAGAAGAACCACAAGTCTTTAGATACATAACAAATGTAATCCTTATTAAAGCCATTATAATATCATTGTAAATATCTAAGTAAATAAACCATCTCTCTGCATTATCACATTGTAATGATTAGAATATTAAGACCTGATTAAAATAAATTCATTCTCTCTTCCAAAGAAAGAATAAAATATAAATATAAATAAATATAAATGTGGCTAATAATACAATTAAGATCTTGATTGGATTTTTTGACCTTAACAAAAAATAAAAAGGAAAGCTAAAATGGCTCATGATCTCAAATCAGTAACATAACAGGCACAGAGAAATTTAGAAACATGATTTTAAATAAACAATAATTTGAAAAGTTACTCCTCTCTTACTCATTCACAAAGAACTAGATAGAATTAGAATTTGCTTTCACTATTGAATTGGGCAGTCAACAACTTGGACACTGAACACCCCACATTATATAATTGTGGTGCAACACTAGGAGATGGCTAAGAGCTGGCATGATTAAATTTTGAACTTGGATCCAGGAGGTGAAAATTAGTTTGGTTTTTTTTTTAGTTGTTTAAGACATTATGCAAGCTTGGTTCAATGTTATCAGTTATAGGCATATTGTTAGTAGCTTCAAATTTAGAAAGAAACTGGAAAGAATAACACTCAACTAAAAAATCTAAAAATTGAATAAGCAGACAAAACATAACATAGACAATTTAACACAAAATGATTAGTTAACAGGCAAAATTTTAAAAAATTCTTAAAAGTTCCAATTATTATTTCCTTATTAGTGCAAATTTAGTATCCACTTGGACTAGGGATGTATTTATGTCATGATCCTCTTTGCAACCTGGTGAAGCTGATTGGATTCTTCTCAAGATGTTAATAAATTTTTATAATAACACACAGGATTATAAAGAAAACTAATTATATTGAAATATGTATATCAAAATATTTAAATAATGAATTTATGAACCATAGGTTATAAATCTCTGATCATGGAAGGCATGCTCCTTGAAAGTAGGGGCTATCTCCCATTTTGCCTATTAATCCTCAGTGCTAACACAATGGCTTGTACAAAGTAAATGCTGATCAAATGTTTGCTGAGTTTAATTTAAAATGCTTTCTTATGACTCAGCCTTTTTCAGCAATACAGTGATCCAAGACAATTCCAATAGACTTAAGATAGAAAATGCCATCCACATCCAGAGAGAGAACTATGGAAACTCAATGTGAATGGAAATAAACTATTTCCACCTTTTTTTTGGTTTGCCTTTTTTTTTTCCCTTTTGGTTTTTTTCCTTTTGTTCTTTTCTTTCACAATGACTTCCTTTTGTTCTTTTCTTTCACAATGATTAATATGGAAATATGTTTAAAAATAAAATAAAATAATTTCTTATTTCCTAAATATTTTGTTTTGTGAATAATATAATGGGTTTTTTATATATATATATATATAGCAATATGCCCTAATATACTGAGACTCACCTGCGTATTTCACTTCTAAATCTGCAAGTGCTTGCAAACTGTTCTCGTATGTCACTTTCTCAATATCAAGCATTCCAACAGTGTCATACACCTGCTTGGTTTGTTGTATAAGCTCCTCAGTTCTTGCTTTAATTTGTTCTGGTGACAGATCCCATTTCAAAAAGTTTTTTTTAGTTGCTGAAGATGAAGACCTCAATTGAAGAGGGGACATAATTTCTCTTCCTAAAGTCATTCTTAAGAAAATCCTGGAACCACCAGTTCTGAAAAAGATTTAGGAAACAATTTTAATTAGAAGACAGGATCATAAAAGCTGGTACAGACGAGGAAATTGACTTCAAGAGTGGCAAAATAATTTGTTCAAACTCAAACAAACAAAAATTTAGAATTGGGATTTGAATCTAGGACCTCTGATTCTAGTTTTTTCCCCATACCATGTTTTTTGGTTCTATCATTCTTAAAATACTTAAAGTTAATACTTAACTTTAAATACTTAAGTAATAATGTTTGTCACCTAGTTGAATTAAGAAATAAAATATAAATGAAGACAATTCTAAACAGAAAGGGTCAATGACTGAAATTTTTAAAAAATTGAACTTAACAAACACTAAATAAAATGAGCGTTTCCACTAAGAAGAAGGGAATTAAAAAATCCTTCTATCAAATATGCAATCAAGCAAAACAAATCCCCATTTGGGCCATGTCAAAAAATATGTGTTTCCTTCTATGCCTTGAGTTCATCACTTCTTTGTCCGAAGGTGAATAGCATGTTTTATTATATGGCCTCTGGTCATCAAAATAATGAGCATTCTCAAGTCTTTTTTAATTATCTTTTTTTAAAGTATATTTTTAGCATCAATATTCTTTCAGTCATGCTCTTTGAACCATGGAATGTCAAAATCACTGAAGAATCAAAATTGCAGTGCATCTAAAGGATGATGGAGAAATGCATGATGGGTAAAAATACCAAAAACTAAAAGAAATGCACATGAAAAGTCATGTAAAAGATAAAATCAAAGACATGAATGACAGAAAAAGGAGGGCCGTGGTTTACAGGGCAATGAGGAGGGATGACAATTGGATTATATTTGTGCAGCACTGGTATCCCTATAAGATCAAAAAGCTGTAGTTCAGTAATCCAGTATCAGTGGTGGGGGGGAGGTAACACACATTATTGAAACTACAGATATCCTAGAGTTTTAAAGGATAAGTCTCTCTTCTACTAATTCAATCAAGTGCCAATCTATTATGTATGTTTGGGGAAATCTACCAATTAGAGCCGTCATTAGGAGCATACACAATGTGCTGTGATGAATATAGTCCCTTCACATGAGCTTTGAAGGATACTTATGTATTCTTGCTGACGACTGTTTCCTGTCTGCTTACTGAGTAGTGAAAAAAAGGCCTCTTCAACTGGTTCCTGAGCTGGAATTGGGCCTGCAATCAAAAGGTTCCTATGGGAGCAAATTGTTCTTTTTCCTCCTTCCCTGTGTTTGAGTGAGAAGGCAATAAGTTGTGAACTACCAAGTAGAGAAAATACCTGAAGCTTACTCTTCCATTTGTATAACATAGCACTATGTGCAAATAACCCTGCTTTTGTCCCTGCTCTAAGTGAAGGAGTATTGGAAACACAAAGAGTTAGATTTTATCTTTGTGTCAGATTCTGTGCCAGTTTACTGGGTGCCAAGCCCAGTGAGGAGGAAGCTTCTTGACTCTTCAAAGTAATAGATCAATGACAGCTAAGAGTAAACATTCATTGGCTATGTCATGTTTTGGAAATGAATTTGGCAAAGCACATTTTTTAAAGCAACTGCTTTAAGTGTGAACCCATTTTCCCCAGGCACTAAAGTGATTTAGAGAGTGTGCCCCTCATATAGATGGGATGTGTTTATACTTTGGTTCTTGCTATATCTTCTTAGTAAAAATGTCTTAATAAAAGCCAATTGCTATTAATTGATTAAATGGTACTGGAAGTTAATTACTAGGCCAAACATTTAGGGAGGGAGGGGGAGAAATAGTAAATATACCTGGTGATTGATATTAAATGGGTGCTCAAGCCTATAGGATCAGGAGAACCACTCCACTCTTACCTCCCCACACTTTTCAGGAATACTGTTAAAACTCTAAGGGAAAATTTAGCTATCCTTGCTCTGGGAGCCTGATTTGCTGATGAGGGAAGAAGAAGGAGAAAGGGGAAGAAAAAGAACATGAAAAGCACCCATTACATTCTAAGCACTGTGCTGAGTAAATACACACAGTAGGTCCCACAGTGCTTTGCTGCATGTACATATGTGAATTAATATAAAATCTTTATTTTAATTAAATAGACAAAGGTTTTCTTTTCAATTTGAGTAGCTATTCAACACAACTACTAATTACCAAAATTCTATGGAAACCAACAAAGGCACTTTGAATTTTAAGGCAAGGAAAAAAACTGATAGCTGAAGATATCATCTTCAGTTAATTGACAAATGTGGGAAAAACAAATTAGAAATGTAAATTTAAACAGATGATTTTAAATTCTGATTGAAGTTCAGCTATACTAGGCAACATTTCATACCAGGAGTACAAATTTTACTGGTTAGGCTTACATTTTCCACAGAACAGCCCCTATCTGTGGTAATTTCACTCCTATCATATATATCATTTTGACTATGATAAACACATCTGATTTTTATTTAGATATCCTGATGAAAGAATGAATACTTTCACCTTGACTACAAAGATAAACTATCATTCACCTATTCCTGAATTTATTACCTTGATATGTAAAAAGCAGTGCCTTTCTGAATTCATTAACTACTGTAATCAGGGTCAGTAGAGGGAAAAGGAACAAATTAGAAAGTACTTTTCAATTTAGTTGCTGGTTTAAAAAAAACTAAACTAAACTCCAAAAGACAAAAAGAATTTTTTTTTCTCTCTTCACAGAAAACTTTTCTTCCCTGTCTCTGGGTTTTTTCCCCAGTTCCTTCTTTTCTTATTTTCTTGAGCTGGAGGAAAAATATAAGTCCTCCAAAACTTATATTTAAAACACTTCCAGTTTGTCCCTCTTGTCTCAACTTTATCCCTTAGACATTTTACTTCACCCTAATGTTCCTCCCTTCTTTCCCATCTGTTTATTTTTAAGATTTTGCCCTTGCTGTAGGTCCCTAGCCATTTCCCCCCATTTCTTGTGTCTTACCAGCACCTGTGTTAGGTTACATAGGGCTTTTAAAGCCAGGGAAACAGCTGTGCTTATTGCCCTTAGGAATAGGACTAAGACAGTACATCACTCCTCCACTTCCTCCAATTGCCAAGCCTAAATGCTACATGCTATGCATTGAGGATAGGTGTGACTTTTTCTTTTGCTATGAAATACAAGGATGATTTGAAAACAAGAATCCTTATAGGAGAGAAAATTCCCAAAATGACATAAAATTCTGAATTTTTTTTCTCAATTAAAAATAATTAGGCTCTACCAACAGTTCATTTCTTTCATGCTATTTTTAACTGTTTCCATTATCTAAACTATTCCCAGATACACATGAATATGTGATTTCCAGTCCTGAATGGTACAATTTTCATCAAAATTTATGGGAAAGAATAATGATGGGGGTAAGAGGAGAAAGTTATGCCTCCTGTGTTGCAAAGGAAAAATGCTTATAAAGCAGAGAGTTGGCAGCTAGATGACCAAAGGGATAGAGCACTGGGCCTGGAGCCACAAAGACACTAGCTGTGTGACCCTGGGCAAGTCACTTAAATACTGTTTGCTTCAGTTTCCTCATCTGTAAAATGAGTAGGAGAAGGAAATGGCAAACTACTCTGTTGGTTTTGCCAAGAAAACCCCAAATAAGTCAGATACCACTGAAAAATAACTAAACAATAAAGTAGAGACAGGCTATTTAAGTTTTAGCTAATGAAGCTGTTGCAAAGGCATTTCATTTGGCTATAAGATTTGTCATAGTTTTTCTCTGAGTTAATGTTTATTCTCTTATTTTGCAGGATGTTTTGAAGATTATGTTTTCAGAGTTTTTTCACTTAACTGAATGCATTTTTTTTTTCCAGAGTTCACCTCAAATACAAATTTCACCTTGAAGTTTTCCTTGACATTATTGCTTTACATGATGATCAACTCCTGTTTCATTTATTGTCTCTTAATACTCACTTTGAAACTCACTCAAAATTCTGTTTCATGATATCTGGTTATGACTTTCCTCTCAAATATTATTATAAATTCCTTGAGGACAGGAAACATACCTAAATCAATTTTATTCATCTAATATGCAAAAGGACTTTTGTCTGGTACTGGTAGTGGGGTGAGAAGGGCTAAAATCTAGTTAAGACACTGTCTTTAATTCCAAATATACTCACAGATTGGCAAAGTCAACAAAAAAGAAAAGTTACAAATACTGGATGAACTATGGGGAAACAGATACATTAATGTACTGAAGAAAATGTGAACTGGTCCAACAAATCTGGAACAATTTGAATATAGGAAACACTTAATAAAAGCATCTTCCCAGCTTCTGCATATCTTGTGAACCAAAGATACCAATATTAGGCTTATAACTCAAGGAGAGAAAAATAAAGAAGAAAAGGACTCATATGTTCCAAAATGTTTATTGCAGCTATTTTTTTTATGGTGGCAAAAAACTGGTAAATGAGGAGGGGTAGCATCAGTTTGGGGAATGACTGAACAAATTATGGCATATGAATTTGATGAAATGCTAGGGGGTCAGTTTTAGAGAAAGCTGAGAAGGCTTGTGTAAATTAATAAAAAGAAAAGTAAGCAGAACCAGAACATCTTTATATAATATCATTTTAAAGACAAAAAACTTTGGAAGACTTTAGAATTCTGATCAACATAATGAGCAACCATGATTCCAGAGAATTCATGATTAACAATGCTACCTATTTTCTGATAGACAGGTGATGGACTTATTTATTTTGCTTGACTATACATTTTTGTAACAGAGTTTTGTTTTTGTTCTTTTTACAATGTGAAGGAGGATGGGCAAATAGGGAGAATAGCAGATTATAGATTAAAATTTTTTTCTAAAAAATGTTTTAAAAAGAGGTAGAGATGAGGAAGAAGCGCATTCCAGGCATGGGGACAACTTATGCAAAGGCACAGAAATAGAAAAAAAAATTTATAGTTAGCAAAGAATATGCATAATAGGCAATAGCCTTTGTGTTAATTGTGTGGTTACAAGACTATAAATATGATCTACTATAAAATAAAAGTTGTTAAAGCCTGATTGTCCTCTTTTATGAAATTTGCTTTGAATATGTTTGTATATTCTTAAAGAATGGGCCAACATTTTGTAGAACTGGTAGTCACTGATATTTTGGTAATAATAAAAACTGTGACTCCCCTTCCCCCATCTTTTAGTGTTCTCTCTCCTCTTTCACACACACACACACACACACACACACACGATATAATAAGTTCCTTAACTCTCAAAATTATGTCTCTTCCAATATAGCTCTCTAGCTTAGTCCTACTGCTTATGCACTCTTTTTATTTTATTTTTTATTATATATCTGATTCTCTGAAGGTTTTCCTGGAGAGCAGCCTTAGTCTCAGTTGAAATAAATAATTACTCCAAAATCGCAGCCAGCTGATAAAAATGCAAACGTTTATTTCTCCTTGCAAATTAGCCCGGTTAGTTCAGAGACCTATCTCTCTGCTTGAGCTCTTGCAGCTCTGTCCTTGGCTTCTGCCTCTGTTTTCTTCAGCCTCCAGCCAGCACCAAGTTGGAAGATGCAATGGATCTTTCTTGCCTCGAAGATAGGGCTTGTAGGCTTTCTTCCAGAGTCTCTCTCTCCTAAGTCCCACCAGAAAACCTCAGCCCAAGCTTCAAAAGCTCCCTATATATATGTGATCTCCTAAAGGTTAACTCTGCCTTCTGGAGGGAGAGGGATTCTGGGTTATCTCCCAGAGTGCTCTCTGGCCATAAGGGAGGTGTGAATTCGAACTAAGCCCTACACGTGTGAACTCCATTGAGTACTTAGATACTTATGAGCTCTCTAAAGGTGTGAACACAAGCATCATTCAATCAGTTCCACTTAGTACCTTGTTGCAAGTTCTGGCCCAAAATAACTCTTTCTAAGATTAAATTAACTCCAATGGCTTAACAGTTTGTAAAAGATTCCAACAATTCTCCAATAAGTATTTCATAGACTGTTATGTTGGAGTCCCAATACAGGTGTTCCACTGTTGGTGATGTAGGTAAGGCTTTGTTATAGAAATCTTGATATGTCTTTTCTATTTTTCTTCTGTTTCTTGTTTTCCTTCTGGTTTTACCCTTAAATATTTTTTAATAGGATTTGGTTTAAATGGCAATCTTACTAATCTTAATTAAAACTTTTTTTGTGTGTTTCTTACTATTATATGAAGTAGTACCATAATTTTCTTTATAAAGAAATTTCTATTTTAAATTGGTGATGTTTATTCCTTTTATCAAGTTTCCATTTTTCAGTTTCAGTAACTTGTTTAAACAGGTCAAGAAGGAGATGTTTTAATTGTTTGCTATATGGTCTCATTTTAATTTTTTTCTTCTAATTTGGTACTGACTTGGATGCTTATTCTAACAAGTACATGGTCTGAAGTACATGGTCTGACAGTACACAGATAGATGATTCTGTTATAAGTTCCAAATTACTGCCTGTCAATTTTTGTAGGTTGTAATATATTCAATGCTCACTATATCCGATTCTTAATTTAAGATCCATAGATGTGAGATTCGAAGGACTTAGAGAAAGGTCTCATTGAAGTGACAGGAGAGTTCAGCTCAACTCATTCAGTGACTAGGAAAGCCAGTGAGATGGATGGTCAGGGTCTTAATAAGATCATATCAGCAACTAATACCCTCTGTCTAGGCTCAGTAGTATAGCAGACCAGTGGGGCAGTTTCCAGTCCCAGCTTAGAAGGCAAATTGCCACTTAGAGAAATTGGGCTGTTTCCTGGAAAGATTACGTAGGTCTACCCTCTGCTGTGGGCAAAACACCAAATAGGGACCCATGTGCTAAAAGCTCTGAGCCAATTAGAGCTGTATGAGAAGTTTAGGACAGTGCCCCCTTTACCTCAGGAGCAGAGCTCAACTGTAAAAGTTACAAAAGAGGAAATAAAAAAAAGAAAAGGAAAGAAAATGAGCAAGAAACAGAAAAGAACTTTGACTATAGAAAGCTACTATGGTGATAGGGAAAATCAAAACACCAACTCAGATGAGGATAAAATGTTCACAAAGAAAATCTCAAAGAGTGATATGAAATGATCTCAAGCCCAAAGAGGCTTCTTGGAAGTGTTCATAAAAAATTTTAAAAGGCAAGTAAGAGAAGTAGAAAAAAAAATGAGAAAAGAAATGAGAGATATGCAAGAGAGAGTTAACAGTTTGGAAAAGAAAAGAAAAAAATTTACTGAAGAAAACAATTTCTTAAAAAATACAATTGGCCAAATGCAAAAAAAACCAAAAACCAAAAAACAAAAAAAAACTTGAAGAAATGAATTCCTTAAAAAACACAATAGACTAAATGCAAAAATCCATTAAAGATATATAGATGTGGGAATTCTGAACTGTCTTTTGCATTTAATGCTCCTAATAAAAATTTTCTAACACATGGTACCTTTGACTCAGTGATCCCACTAATGGGAATACTCACTAAGGAATATTCAGCAAAGAAGTAATTAAGAGGAAAACAAAGAGCTTCTTGTATAATTTATAGCTGAGTTGTATATAATAGTGAAAAATGAAAAAGATATTTCCCACTACTGAGCATAATGAAGCAAGGCATAATATATAATAAAATACTTACTACAATACTCCATGACAACAAAAAACCTGGAAATTAAGAAAGTATCCAAAGATTGGAGAAAGGACTGGGGACAATGGTATATAAGCTATAATGAAATAATATACCATAAAAAAATGATGAAGATTTTTTTTTAATGGGAAGGCTTGAATAAAGTAATTTGGAACAAATTCAATTTAATTTAATAAACATTTATTAAGCATCTACTATGTGCCAGATACTGTACTAAGGGCTAGGAATATAAATAAGAAAAAGACACACTCCCTTAAATCAAAAAACCTACAATATATTGAGGGAAGACAATACTCAAAAGAATCTGGGGTATTGCAAAGGTACTGTAGTACATCAAAGTAATATGCACTATATTGCTATCAAGAATAACAAGAAAGAACATATAAGAAAATTGGGTGAAAAGGGAGTTGTTCAGGTCACCTAGCTAGTGTCAGAGGATGATTTCAATTAAGATCTTCCTAAACTTCAAGTAAAGCACTCTTTATGAAGTCTTCATCAGCCATCTCTTCAGTACAATTATTTCACACTCTTTATTTCCAGATTTTTCCTTCAATTCTGCCTTCCCATTCTTACCAAAATTGCTTTTATTTTAGCCGAGCATACTACTCCTTAAATTGTTAAAGAAGTGTAAGTTTCCAAAAGCTTTAATGACTAGAATTCCCTGGACCCTTCCACATTCTTCCTTCCTTCTTGGACCCACATTTACTTCCCTACTTATCTCAGGCTCAACAGTTTCCTTTGTGTGTTGATATTACTCAAAGTCCTTAGCTTCCTGCAGAAGCTATTTATTTATTTAAAAAAACTTCTTAAATCTGACTTAGTCCAGAGCCCATCCAATCTGGAAGTTCTCAAGATCATTCTCTCAAATCATCCTCCAATTATGTTACTTGCCTAAACTCCATCCCATTGCTGAAATTATCTTATTCTTTCTGCATATGTTATGACTAAAGACCAATGTTGACTCACATCCAAAGCCCAGAGGAACAATTAACTCATACAATGTGCTTATATTTACACTTTTAATCTCAAAGGCAATTGAAAAAACCTTCTACCTTGATTAGTTGCTTAGTAAATTCAGCTATGCCAGAGTCATCTAAAACTCTGCAAATCCTAAATTTTAATGCAGAGATACAGGCTTGGCCAATATCTTTTTTATACCAAAATAGTAGTAGAGCCAAAAGATTTTATTAAAGCAAATAAATACCCCTGGGAATAAAAGTGTAAACATAATCAAGTGTGTTAATTTCTAAATTTTTCATCAGGTGAGGATATTTTTCAATATAGCTAACCACAGCAAAAAGTTGGCTGGATTTGGAGTGAGAACGTAAGTCTGAATTCTGGTTTTGCTACTTATTATTTATTTAATCCAGGGCAAATTTCTTAAGCTCTAGAGGCCTCAGAGTCCCTATCTATAAAATGAGGAAAGACCTCTAACCAAGACAAGAAGACCTCTAAAAGTTTCTCCTTGGGTCTTTAAAGCTATAATTATTGTTATAGCTTTCTCTTATTATTTGGACATAATCTGTTAATGAAAACTGTTTATAAAGTGAAAATAATGGACTATGTTGTGACCCAGCTTTGGAGGCCAGGATGCTGCAAAGGGTCAGGTAGGTATTTATTTCTGAATCTTTTTTTTTCCTCTTAAATATTTAAACAGACAGTACTTCAGAGGACTTTCAGAATAGTTCCATCAGAGAAACTGGGACTTCATCATAACAGTAAAAAGTAGTTTATAGTTTATATATTGAAAAATAAGTACATATTATTATTTCTCAACTAAAAATCTCTAAAAACAAGGGTCAAGGGTATAGGATTATCCAGTTTTTAGCTGTGGCAGTTTACCAAAATACCTATTCACAAATGGTTCAGAATTTTTATTTTACTATTCATATATATGCTATCTATTCTATGGAGTTAACTCAGAAAAGGCAGAGACTTCTTTTAGGTTTTCTTGTTACTCAATCATATCTATCTGTTTGATAATTAAGTTAAGTAATTTTACCATTTCCTTCTCCAGCACATTTTACAGATGAGAAAACTGAGACAAACAGATATAAGTGACTTGCCTAGTCACACATCTAGTAAGGATGTAAGGTCAGATTTGAACTCAGGAAGATAAGTTTCTAAGTCCAGTGCTCCATACACTATGGTGCCCCCTAGCTACCTACAGAAGGATCTAGCTATGCTGTAGATCAGTGACATAATTAAATACTCAATAAATTATGTCTCCTGATGATGATGAAAGACAGAATCTATGTAGTTTAGTATCTGAGAAAGAATATGGCTGGTAGTAGCACAGTGGAAGGACCAGTCATAATGACCAGTGCCCACAAACACACTACAAGATGCTGAGTGAAATGAGTAGGACCAGAAGATCATTATATAATTCAACAATATTATATGATGATCAATTCTGATGGACGTGGCCCTCTTCAACAATGAGATGTACCAAATCAGCTCCAACAGAGCAGTAATGAATTAAACCAGCTACACCCAGCGAAAGAACTCTAGAAGATGACTATGAACCATTACATAGAATTCCCAATCCCTATATTTTTGTCCGCCTGCATTTTTTATTTCTTTCATAGGCCTATAGTATACTGTTTCAAACTCCGATTCTTTTTGTACAGCAAAATAACTGTTAGGACATGTATATATATATTGTATTTAATTTATACTTTAACATATTTAACATGTATTGGTCAACTGACCATGGTGGGGAGGGAGGGGATGGAAGGAAGGAGGGGAAAAATTGGAACAAAAGGTTTGGCAATTTATCAATGCTATAAAATTACCCATGCATATAACTTGTAAATAAAAAGGTATATTAAAAAAACAAACACACTACAAGAATGACTGATATGTAAACTGATGTTGAGTGAAGTAAGCAGAACCACTGTACACAGTTAACAGCAATATTGTAAGATAAACAACTGTGAATGATTTAGCTCTCTATTCTTAGCAATACAGCAGTGATTCAAGACAATCCCAAAGGACTCATGATGAAAAATCCTATCTGACTCTGAATACTGACCAAAGCAAGCTTGCTTCCTTCCTTTCTTTCTTATTCTTTCTTTCTTAGAATTTTCTTCTACAAAATGACTAATATAGAAATGTTTTACATGATTGCACATCTATAACTTATATCAGACTACTTACCATCTGGGATAGGGAAAGGAAAGGAATAAAGGAGACATTTGGAACTAAAAATTTAAAACAAAAAACATAAAACCCTAAGTGTTAAAAATTGTTTTTGCATGCATTTGGGGAAAAAAAAATTAAAATTAAAAACTTACTGATGAACTAGGGAATTGGTACCTCCCATTTCTTTAGCCTTACAACTGGTCACTTATTATCCTTGAGGTTTATGGAAGGAAAGAAAAAAGGAAGAAATAAGCATTTGTTTAGTGCCTACTGTGTGGCCGGCCTGGTACTAAGAGTACTGTTGATTCTCACAACAATCCTAGGAAAGAGGTGATAGTTTGTCATTTTGCAGTAAGGAAATTGAGACAAAATGAAGTCATGTGACTTGCACAGGGTGACATACAACTAGTGAGGGTCTAAAGTCATATCTGAACTCAGATTTTCCTGCCTCCAGGCCCCATCTATTGTGCCTTCTAGCTAGCTGCTTCCAGATGGCAAGATAATTGGCAATGGAACTTAACATACAAATTTTTTTTCCTCTGAATCTGTGATTTCAATGATATAAGGAACTCCCAGGGAGGAAATTCCCTCTACAAATGCAAATTAGCAACTTTTCTGCAGCCTTTGCCTGAATCACACAGCAAATATAAAAACACACATACACACACACACACACACACCTTAGAGATAAGACTTCAACCCAGAGGTACCAGGCCCTAAATCTGGCTCTCTATAGCAATAATAGTCCTTTTCATTCATGGCAAAATACTGGCAACTGAGGAGATGCCCATCAATTGGGAAATGGTTGAACAGGTTGTGGTACATGAATGTAATGGAATACTACTGTGCAATATGAAAAGATGAACAGGCAGATTTCAGAAAATCCTAGACAGATTTGTATTAACTGATGCAAAGTGAAATGAGCAGAACAGGAAAACTGTCTATAGTATCAGGAACATTGCATGATGACCAACTATGAATGACTCAGCTCTTCTGAGTAAGACAGTAATCTAAGACAAGTACAAAGGACTATAGTTATAGTCACAAGAGGTGAATGAAATGACAAAAAGATAAATAGGTTTGTAACTACACCTAAGAGGGGTTATACAGAGAGATCATCTGGTCTAGCAACTTCATTTTTAAGTTGAGGAAATTAAGGTTTAACCAAGTTAAGTGCTTATTCTTAGATTACACAGTTTACCACAGGTACCTAGTGGCAGAGACAGGACTTGAATCCTCTGAATCACAATTAAAAAATAAATAGCTCTTTCTATTCTATCATGTTTTATCTTAGTTAAAAAGTTTTATATACCCTCCAAAGAGAAGCGTGTGTATGTGTGTGTGCGTGTGTGTACATATGTGTGTAGTGACAAAGAATTGGAAGCTAAAGGAATGTCTATAAATTGGGGAATGATTGAAGAAATTATGGTATACACCTGGATATGTTAGAATACTACCATGCTAAAAATAAGTAAATAAATAAAAATTTTAAAAAAGAATATTATTGTGCTATTAAAAATGATAAAGGTTAAACTTCAGGGAAATCTGGGAAAATTTGAATAACTATAAAGTGAAGTGAGCAAAACTAGGTGGGCTATCTATACAACAATAACATAAAGACAATAACTTGAATGATTTAACTCTAATCACAGAAATGACCAACTACAGTTATAGAGGACTCAAGATGAAGAATGTTATTATCTCCTGACAAGTGATAAACTCAGAATGCAGACATATGTCTGTATCTATATATATCTATATAATACATATACATGTATTATATATATGTATATGTATAAAACACACATATGGCCAATTTGGGCATTTGTTTTACTTGACTATGCACCTTTATTATTAGGATTTGGGTTTTATATTTCAATGGAGGGGCAAGAGGAAGGAAAGGAAATAGATTTTTTTTTTTAATTGCAAAAAGAACAGAATAAAACTTTCAAAAAGTTTGATGCAATACCCTAAGTCATGCTCAATTACTCAAGTTATGGATATTATCTTTGCATGCATTAAGTGAATTTATCCTTCTTTAATGCATTTGTGCAAATATAAAGTTAATTACGTAGTTGGGTCAAGCTGCCTCTGAGTTGTCTGTATCACATGTTGTCAATGTACTCCTAAGTTAAATCACTGAACTATGACTCATTTGTCACCCATTTCTTCTGTCAAAAAGTTGTTAAAACTGGAAAAAAAAAAGGAGTGGGAAATATGTGAAATGAAACTAATAGGCCAATTACAAAGAAATTATCAGGTATGACAAGGAAAACAGCAGGGAAACTCTCCAGTAATTCATGGGTTGTCATTTGTGCTTCATTTTCTTTTTCTTTCTTTCTTTTTTTTTTTTAAATAAGTTTTTATTGACAGAACATATGCCAGGGTAATTTTTTTACAACATTATCCCTTGCACTCACTTATGTTCTGACTTGTTCCTTCCCTCCCTCCACCCGCTCTCCTAGATGGCAAACAGTCTTATACATGTTAAATATGTTATAATATATCCTAGATACAATATACGTGTGCAGAACCATAAAGTTCTCTTGTTTTGTGCTTCATTTTTAAAGAGAACCAATGACATTACAGGCCAATGTCTTAACTTGTGCATATGATATTTAAGTGAGGCAAAGTTGTACCAAGTTTTATCTCTCTCTCCTAGAGTTAGGAAAGTTCTGTGGCAGGACAAAAGGCAGGACAATCATTAATGGCCTAGGATGCAGTGGATGACCTGGGCTTCTTCAACGGATATCTGACTAAAAGCTTCACAGAGCCTGACTCAGTTGCCTCTATGGCCACTAGAACAAATTGTTCTCATCTGGCTACTCTTCTGGGGAAAAGTTTTCACAAGCTTGGGTAAACATTTCCCCAATTCACAGACCAGTTTGGGGCCTACTGATTATCTTCAATCTCATTTTGTCCGTCTGTTGAGGTGGTTTTACTGGCATGCGGACAGTGTAATAATGCAATTTCTTGGAGTCACAGGTAAAAGTTGGATGACTGATTGCACACCAAAGGTGGATGAGCAGTCCCCAAAAGGCCCTTACACAAGAGATGCTAGTCCTCCCTGAACATCAGCTATATCCTTAAGCAGGGAAATACAGTACAGGCTAATAAGGAAAATTGTCAGTAATTTATAGGCACCAATAACTGGGAAGAAGCAGAATCAACATTCATGGCTCAATATAACTATAATAATGTGCAATATATAGGTAATAAGTAAAGAGTCTTAACTGCCTTCTATTAAGAACACATAGTTGTTACCAAGACTTAATAGGACAAGTCTCATAACTAGAATACAGCAATAGAAGGGTAAATCTTGTATAAAATAATCAAATCAGATTGATAAGGGCTGTTAGAGTGGCTTTATATATGATGAATACCTATGCTAAAATTTAAGAAAGTGAGAGGCACATCATGGTGGAAAACTTAGAAGTAAGGATCAAAGGAGGATTAAAAAAAAAATCAATATCCTGGGATAAGCATTAATTTGGATGATTTTATTCTAATACAGATTACAAAATTGTTACGGTTAACAACAAGCTGAAACAATTTGGCTGTGATTGAAGAATCTCATTATCTGAACATCTGTTAAGAGGTTTCTCTATGCTAAAAGCAAAGAAACTGGTATATATTTTTTTTACTTGTTTTGATAATAACTTTATTCCTCATAATGGAAATGAAGAGACCAGGGGAAAGGCTAATCTGATTCTTATCAATAAAAAGGAATGGATGTATTGGGGTCAATCTTTTTGCCACTAATGGGAAGATCTAGGAACACAAACTACAAGAAAATTGGTTTTGGTTTAATATAAGGAAATATTCTCCTCCTTCCCCCCACCCCCCTTTTTTTAAAAAGTTTTTTTGCTGAGGCAATTAAGGTTAAGTGACTTGCTCAGAGTCACAAAGCTAGAGAGTGTTAAGTGTCTGAGGCCACATTTGAACTCAGGTCCTTCTGACTTCAAGGCTGGTGCTCTATTCACTGCACCAACTAGCTGTACCAGGAAATATTTCCTAATAATTAAAGTCCATAAGTAGAATGGAATAGCTTGGGAGCTCTTTCCTTATCATTTTAAGCAGAAACTTTGTAGTCATTTGTTGCAGGTGTTTTACAAATTTTAGAGGAGGAAATAACCTTAAAGGTCATTTAATCCAACTTCCTCACTTTACAAGATGAAGAGACTAAGGCCCAGAAGTTGTAGAAGAATTTATGTTTTATATAAAGACTAGAATATAAGTCTTTGGATCTCTTCTAGCTCTGAGATTTTATAATTTTATGACTTTCTCTCTTTATCACTCCTACTTTTAATGAAGAAAAGTATGACAACTAGATGCATTAAAAAATGTTTGTAATGACAAATTTAATAGTCACTAACAAAAACAAATACACAAGTATAACGATTATAGTCCCACTTAAAATTCTTAATATTTAACTAATAAACAACAAAGAAGCTATAGAAATGCTTTTGTTGTATTTGAATTCCAGATCTATTTGAATTTTTGTGAGTAGACAAATGTGATTAATGTGTATTTTATTTGTAAGACTGTTCTGTTATCTGTACTACTATTAAAGATGGTTTCAAAGATTATGGATGGGTGGGTGTCTCCTGTAGAATTCCTCCCGTTCAGGGACTGGACAGTTTCATTCATCTTTTATTAAAAAAAAAAAAAAAAAAAAAAGGAGTCGCCTAAAACAGGAATACATTGGTAGTTGCACTTTGCTCTCTGATCTGATCCTATACTCCCTTTTTAATTAATTAATTCAGGCCATCTTTGGCAATTTGTAAACTACTCAAGAAAATGTTTTCTCTGAAGTCTGTAAACCCTTTCTACAATTCCTTCAATGAAATAAATAATTCAAGGTAGTTTCTTTTCTTTTCTTTTATCAAGGTGATGTACTTAAGGAAATCTTAGAAGCTTTTCTTAATGCAGAACACTGATTCTTTATTCCCTTGTGATTCCTTAGATAAGGAATAGTATTGGCATATCTCTACTTGGCAGAACAGATGTTTAGCAGAGCTCACTTTAAAGGGAATTTCCATTAAGTGACTGCTATTTAATCACTGATCTCCACAATTAAATTGATTAAATCTTTGATTTGACTGAATTGAAAAATGCTGATAATGAAACGGAATGCTGTGAAATAATCATGACCAAACTTATTCCTAAAGGAGAGATATAAGATGATCTTCTGCTTGTTTCTGGAGGTAAAGGATTATGGATATAGAACACTGCATATAATTGTCAGACTTTTTATCATATATTGCTTTATTTTCCAGAACTGGGTTTTTTTTTTCCCTTTTCCTTTTTTTTTTTTTCCTTTCTTGAAAGAGATAACTCTCTGGGAGAGGAGAAGGGACATATTGGGAAATATGAGTAGTGTTAAAAGATAATAAATATAAAAAGAGTAATGTTGACAAAGAATTAAAATAATGGGCAATACTGGGGCATACAAAGGGCACTATACTACATTAATAGGGATCTTACCCTATGATTTTCTTCTTTCCTGACCATAATATTTCAATGTCATTTTTCAGTAGATGTTGCTAATATGATTCCTTCCAAACTTGAAAATACTTTAGGTTCAAAGCTTCTTATCCTATAAAATATAATGAATTTGCTCTACTAGTTCTTTAAGTTAGAAAGCCTGTGTATCAGGTTTATTTAAAATGACAGATACCTGCACCAGAAACTGGCTTTGGTGTTTATTAGAAGAAAAAGAAATAATTAAGGTCTTAAGAGCAACTCAGGGATGAAACATTTCAGGAAAATGGTGTAAATTGTCAAGAGGACAAGCCAGATTGTGTTGGTTGGGATGAGGCAATATATAGCAATAATGTTTGAGCCAGCAGGGAATCAGAAGTAAAACTTGGGCCATTTGGAGCAAAAGAATAACTTACTAGATATAGGAAAAAATTGAGGTTAACAACAAAAAGATTGGAATTCAAAAGAACAGGTTGGAAACATGATATTTATGGAATCCTTAGAACAAATAGACAATATGGTCCAAGATCAAGATATCAAGAAGTTATAGGGAGTTTACATTCTTCTGAGGGTGGGAGGATATATAATATATACACAGATAAGTATAACTCCAAGTAAGGTGTAATAAGATTAAACAGAACTTCAAAAGGACTCAAGAGACTTGAAGAAATAATACTTCTTGATTATTCAAGAATAGGTATTTCAGCTGGAGAATCATGAAAGGCTTTACTAAAGAGGTAGAATCTGAGCTGATGTTTGAGAGGAAAAATGGACTATGAAAGGTAGTGATGAGAAGGAAATGAATTTCAGGTATACAGAAGTTCATGGAGGTAAGCATGTATGGCACAGTGAACAAGAGAAACTGCTGCAACATTTCCCATAATGCTTACTTTCTAAAGTGCACAAGGATATGGTCTCTTTTTTTAATCATATAAGGACAAATCTACCCTTTCTCACTCTAAGGACTATGAATGCATCAATCTGCTTTATATAGAACACATACATGCATACATATTTATTTATTGATGTGGGTACATTAATAACTAAGGCTTTTATCCTCTTATTAAGATCTTTGGGTACTAGAGTATTCTCCTTACCCTATTTGTTAGTATTTTGTATATAGCACTCCAAAGATGAAAATCCAAAAACACCTCTATAAAACCTTTGCTTCCTTACTTGTGGGAATGACCTAAAGGCATTCACTAGCACATCAGATTGTTGTGCCACAGTACTCTTTTATTGTACTGACTCAGTTTCCTTAAATTGGTTATGTCTCAGTTTCCCTAATTGTTGTGCCTCAGTTTCCTTAATTGTTCTGCCTCAGTCCCCTTAGTTGCAACTTCCCCCTCTCTCTTGTTCATGAAGACTGATATAACTCAGGGCTATTTGCTCTAAGATTATAAATTGTCAATGTGTAAACTCAAAAAGGGGGAATCCAGACATTCTGTCTCTAGCCAGATACTTTCTTAACTCCCAGCTTGTTAGAATTTATGGTCCTACCCCCCAACCTGTCAGAACTGGATTTATGGTTCTGGCCTGGAGATTCCTGATCACCAGAGTTGGACTCCACTCCCCTGCCTTTGTTTAGCTACAGTGTATAAATATGTCATAGAGAACTCACATTGGCTGTTGGATGCTGGATTCTTGAAGACAATAGTCTCATTCAGCCCTGGGACCAAACCATGGATCCATTTGGTCCCAGTAAATCTCTCCCTTTCCAATAAAATATTAAAAACTCTAATCTCTATCTTGCTTTTTTTCCAGCATTACAAGATAATCAGCATGTATTTTCTGTTAATTGTCACATATTTTAGATAGATAGATAGATAGCTGTATAGAGATAAATATACTCTTTATTCAAAATTAACTTTATAGAGTCAGGGTCCAGATGGTCCCATAGCAGCAGATATCACAGAAAAGACCCTTCCTGTCCCTATTATGAGCAACTCTGAGTATAGCAGTAAGTATTCTACTTTCATATCTTCACCTCCTTCAACCAATTACTTCCCTCAAAGATCCCAAAGTATAGATTTGAAAGCAGAGTGCTGATTTCTCTCCCCCTGAAAAAAGGAGAAAGCATCTCTAACATAGACATTAAAAGTGGGACTTTACCCATGAAAAAAAGCATTTGGAGTTGTCTCACCACCCAAATCTAGGTAAAATAATTGTCTCAATTGACTCAATAGAGTTCCATGGTATCATTCTCTCAATTTCAGAGAGCTATAAAAAAATGTCCTTTGATTAATTTCCTTTTGACACCTAGTCCTGTGCATGGGTCTCCTTTTCCCTTTCCTGGTACAGCTATAGAGTTATCACAATTATTTAGTATGTGATAATTGAGAGATATTTGCTGAAAATGAAAGATTTGAAATGGGTTATTTGATCAAACCTCATCATTTTCAAATTCCTTTAACTCAAGGAACCCTCATTCCATTTGTTATAATGAATCATCCTAATTTAGCATGTCAAACCTGAGGAACAGTTAATAACATACAGTGTGGCTTAAAAATATAAGGAGATTGTTGAGAAATAAGGTGGGAAAAGGTAGATTGGAGCCAGAACATGGAAGGTATCATTCAAGATTTTGTATTATATCCTAAAGACAGGAAGCTGTTGTTTTTTGAGCAATGGAATAACAGAGGCAGGTAGGTCATTGCCTTAGGAAAAATATTTTGGCAACTGTGTGAAGGAAAAATAGCTAACAAGTGGCTTTAAGTTTTGTAAATGTCACCTTATTTGAAGCTTATGACAAATCTATCAGATAGGTTCTATTATTATTCCCATATTACTGATGAAAAAATTCGGACTGAGGGAGATTAAGTTATGCAGCTAGTAAGTATCTGAATCATGATTTCAATTTAAGTTTTCTCGACTCCAGGTGGAACATTTTAATCCATTATGTCATGTCACTTAGTTGAGTCAAGAAGGGAAAGAAGAGGCAGGGAGAGGGAATAACCCAAATGAAGAGATTAGGTGATAAACTACAGTGGTAGAAGTAAGTGGAAAGGAACAAAGAGATATTCTGGAGAAAGTAGCAGAACTATGGACAGTGGCAACTGATTATATATGAGAGGAAGATGAGAGAGAATAATTAAAGGTGATACATATCTGAGTGATTGAGGGTTATTAGAGAACAAAAGAAAACTTGGCAGGAAGTTTAAGTTTGGGGGTGGAGGAAATGAGGAATTACATTTTGGATATGTGACAATGACTTGCCTATGGGACATTAAGGTAGAGCTATATAGACCAGGAGGTAAGAAATGGGAAATTGAACTTCAAGGAGAAGATCTATATACAAAGATTTGGAAATCATCTTGGTAAAGGGCAGCTGAGATGGTTCAATGGGTTTCTGAACACTGGACTTGGCAGCAGAGAAAAAGTGAGTTGCAATGCTTTCTCAACCACTTACTAGCTGTGACCCTAGGCAAATCCCTTTACCTTAGCCTGTCTTAGTTTCTTCATCTGTAAAATGGAGATAATAATAGCACTTAAGAGTTGTTGTGAAGATCAAATAAATTTTTGTAAAGTGTCTGCAAAGCTTTAAATAAATGCTAGGTAAGGTCAGCTATTATTATTAAAGGTGATAACAATCCAGATAAAAGACAAAGCCCTGAGGGATGCTCATACTGAGAGCAAGTAAGAGATGGTGAGTCAATGAAAGAGATCAAAGAATAGTTAGTTTGTAGACAACTTGATCCTTGACTCATTTGATATGCAGACAGGAAGGTAAGGGATGAGAAGGGAAGGGAAGGGAAATACTATTTATATAGCTTCTACTATGTACTAGACACTATGCTAAATAAAACAATTACTCTTCTCAAGAAATTTCTATTCTATCAGGGCAGTCGATATATCTGTATATCTGTAAATATATTTATAAAATAAATATAAGCAGAATAAACACAAAATGTATGCAAGATATTTGAGAGATAGTCCTAATAGATAGGAAAAGGTGGGATGAGGTAAGATACCAGATAGAAGATGGTATCATGCTGTGTCTTAAAGGCAATGAGGCTTCTAGGAGATAGAAATGAGAAGGAAGTGCACTGCAGACCAGATGAACCATCAAAGCAAAGGTACTGGCAGGGTGCCAGAGTAAAGACTCTGCATGCTTGTACAGAATGCAGGAAGGAGAGAAATGTATAATGTTGGAGAGGCGGCTAGGTGGCCCAGTGGATAGAACCACTTAGGTCAAGAAGACCTCAATTTAAATTTGGTCTTCTACATTTAATAGCTATGTGGGCAAGTCTCTGTCTGCCTCAGTTAGCTCATCAGTAAAATGAGGCTAATAATAATAATAACTATTTCCCAGGGTTGTGGTCTTATAAAAAACTCAGAAAAATCTTAAAGGGCTAAAATAAATGTTAGTTAATAATAATAACAAGAAGGTTATAATGATGTTGGAAAAAATAGTTTGGGGCTTGGTTATATGAAGGACTTTAAAGTCAGATGATGTTTGCTCCTAAACAAGGTTATTTTTCTCCACGCTTAATGAAAACTTACTTTTTTTCAGAATCCAAAAATAATTCATTTGACATTAAAATGCAGATATACTCACTGCTTTGTAGCAATTCACCTAACTACTCCTTCTCTGCTTACCTCTCACCCCCTGCCCTCATCCCCTCTAGTATTTCGTCCTGTCAGTGGCTAAGACTAAAGAGGAAGGATAAGGAGGTAGGCCATGAGGTTACTAAAGGAAATCTATGAAGCAGAAAATCTCTATTCTGTGATAAATGAAGTAGGCTACTAAGTACAGCTGTATAATCCTCTCAGATTTCAGACAATTTCAAGTCCAACATTCAGTTTTAGAATATCTCAGGATCACAGAGTTTTAGAAGTATAAAGAATCATCTATTCCAAACTTTTCATGTTTAAAAAAAAAAGCCAATGAGACCTAAAAAGATCAAATAACTTGCGTGTACTCACAGAGCTAACTATTGGCAGGACAGAGACTCAAACTCATGTCTCCAGACACCCACTCAATGCATTCCAATACCCAAGTCTCCCAATGTGAATTGGGAGTGAATTGCCAGTGAGGACACAAGCACTCAGTCATGTCCCAAAGAATCTGTTCAACGCAAGTCTGTATATCGTGTAAGTGTTTCTGTCGGGGAAAGGGGAAATGTAAATAGATGAGGAGGGCAGGTGGATGAGGAGAACATGGTAGCCAGTTCAGCTTGTCTCCACTCATCTCCTAAATCGTTTGAGCTGATAAACTGCTTTCTCAGCAAGATGGACATGCTGGCCACAGTTTCCTTTCAACAAGTCACAGTAGCACTAAAAGCAGCAACAGGCTATAAGAGAAGAGGAAAGAAGCTGGAGTTGAGTGGATCTTGGAAGCCAAGAGTTTTTTTTTTTTTTTTTTTATGTACACAGAGGGATAAGAAGTTTTTGAAGAGCCAGTTGGAGTAGATAGAGCATTTGAGTCTTTAACTGCACTCAGGACTCTTGCATTCCCACCTGGAACTTCTCATACAAGATGTGGGCTAGAATCCCATTCACCACACCTAGGGTCTCATCCTTCTGAAACATAATCTCTCTGTTCCTCTATGAAGTCACACTGATTCACACACATTTAGGAATCCTATACTGGATACCCCATCAGCCATAGTCAGGTTGTCAGTCAGCAGGAGAATAGTACTTTTAGCCTGGAAGCTAGCTGTTCAAAGTATTTGGAGTCCTCCACATAGATGACCCTTGAAATCTTGCAAATAGCCATTTTTATCAAAGTCCTTGTAATTGGACAGGACATGTATATTGGGATAGAAAACATTCACCAGCCTCATAATCTCTTCCAAAATGTTACAATACTGGCAGGAAAGATGAAAAGGGGAACACTGCTTCAGTAAAGCCTATTGAAAAAGATGTCTCAAACCCTTCCTTGAACATTACATCTCAATCTCTAACAATATGGGTTATCTGACACTTCTGAACTTCTGTTGACACATGAGATTGTGGGCTTTAGTCCATCATTGTACCATAATGGGGAACTTCTCATTGTCCTGTTTGGATCAATCTTATCTGGGTAATAGTAGTGAAGAAGATCCTTTAACTTTTTTTCTGACATTTTTCACTGAGGAACTTGCTATTATCTAGGATTTTGTAAGATAAAGGGCAGTGCTTTCTTTCCATTATTTCCAAACCTAGTTAGGATCATGATAAAGTCAGAAATGAATTGTAATTTGTTGCATCCTCCCTTCCTGAGGGAGTAAATGATCTCCTGAACTTGCTGGGAGTGCCACATGAGAACTGCAACCTTCCATCATATCTTTCACTTTCTCCTTTACCTCCTCTGCTTTAGTCTTCCTGTCTGCTCTTGCTTGAAAATTTGGGTTTTTTTCTTCTGAAATCATAGACTTTTCAAGCTAGACAAGCCCTCAGAGCTGACCTAGTTCATCCTGTTCCTGAAGCAGCATTGTTGACTCTAACATCTGTAACACATGGCCTTCCAAGTTTTTTTTTAAAACACTGAATGAGGGGAAACTTCATTATCTCTGAGGAGGCTGCCTATTTCAGTTTTTGAAAGTATTAAATAATATCAAGTTTTTTCTTATGTATTGTTATCTATTGCTTCCTTATATCTTGTACTATATATATATATACACACAAACATTTTCAGTGTTTTGCAGTTTTATATTATTCATATTCCTTTGATTTGGAGTTGTTCTTTCTACCTACATTGTTGTAGTTATTATGGGTATATTTTTCTCAGTTTTATTTTGCTTACTTCATTCTATGTCAATTCATATATCTTTTCATGCTTCTATGAATTTATCATAGTTGCCATTTCTTAAAGAAAGTATTATTCAATTACATTCATGTATCATAATTTGTCTAGCTATTCCTTAAGTAATAGACAACTATTTTATTTTCAGTTCCTTGTTACCACAAAGAATGCAACATTTAATATTTTGGTATGTATAGAGTCTTTCGTTTTTACTAATGGCTTCTTGGGAATAAAATAGATGTCTAATAGTGGAATTTCCTGGTTAAAATGAATGGGGATTATATTAAATTGGGGGAGGGCATAATTCCAATTTGCTTTCTAAGTCACAGTTCACCAACAATGTAATAGTGTGCCTGAATTTCCACCAAATCTCTGACATTAACTAGTTAGAATATGTAAATTTACATTTACATAAAGAATATTTTGATTTATAAGAAATGATGAGTATGAGGAATTCAGAGAAATGTGTAAACACTTGTATGAATTGATATAGAACAAAATAAGCAGACTGAAGAGAAGATCCCTAAAAGGAAGTCAAACTGAATAACTTAAAACTCAATGAAATTTCTGGAAAACAGATAATGAAACTTTCTTGTTCACTCATGGAAAAAAGGTGGGGGAGTAGGAGAGCAAAATATTGAATATACTGTCAGAAACCATTACTGATTCAGATGTTTCAGCTTAGTTTTTCTTTGGAGAGTTTGTTTGGGGGAGGGGTTTAAATGACAAATAAAAGATAAAATACATCAATAGAACAAACAAACAAACAAAAAGCCCTTGGGAGCAATGGAGTTGCTATTTAAGAATAGGAAGGCAGTGGCTATGGGGAAATTTATTTGGGTAATGATTTTCCTTTGAAAACAGAGGGAATACACACATAAATTCATAGTCTTAAAAAATTACTACTGAAAACATATTCAATTCCTATCAGCATCTCTGTCAACATTTCATCAGAGTAATAGCACTAGGTAACATTTCTATGGCACTTAGCACACTGGAAACTCTCCCAGTTTTTTTAGGATCTGTCTCATGCATCTTATTAATCTAGCAAACTGCTGGGAGGGAGAGTGGGTTTTGTATCTCTTATTATAGTAACTTTTTATTGAAAGAATCCATGCCAGGGTAATTTTTTTTTTTACAACACTATCCCTTGCACTCACTTCTGTTCCGATTTTTTCCCTCCCACCCTCCACTCCCTCCCCTAGATGGCAAGCAGTCCGATATATGTTGAATATGTCGTAGTATATCCTAGATACAATGTATATGTGCAGATCCAAACAGTTTTCTTGTTGCACAGGGAGAATTGGATTCAGAAGGTAAAAATAACCCGGGAAGAAAAACAAAAATGCAAACAGTTTACATTCATTTCCCAGTGTTTTTTCTCTGGGTGTAGCTGCTTCTGTTCATCATTGATCAACTGAAACTGAATTAGGTCTCTTTGTCAAAGAAATTCACTTCTATCATATTACATCTTCATATGGTATCGTTGTTGACGTATATAATGATCTCCTGGTTCTGCTCATTTCGCTCAGCATCAGTTCATGTAAGTCTCTCCAAGCCTTTCTGTATTCATCCTGCTGGTCATTTCTTACAGAACAATAATATTCCATAATATTCACATTCCACAATTTACCCAATCATTCTCCAATTGAAGGGCATCCATTCATTTTCTAGTTTCTAACCACTACAAACAGGGCCACCACAAACATTTTGGCACATACAGGTCCCTTTCCCTTCTTTAGTATCTCTTTGGGGTATAAGCCCAGTAGAAACATTGCTGGATCAAAGGATATGTATGCACAGTTTGATAACTTTTTGGGCATAATTCCAGATTGCTCTCCAGAGTGGTTGGATTCGTTCACAACTCCACCAACAAATGTATCAGTGTCCCAGTTTTCCCACATCCCCTCCAACAATCATCATTATTTTTTCCTGTCATCTTAGCCAATCTGACAGGTGTGTAGTGGTATCTCAAAGTTGTCTTAATTTGCATTTCTCTGATTAATAATGATTTGGAACACTCTTTCATATGGGTGGTAATAATTTCAATTTCATCATCTGAAAATTGTTCATATCCTTTGACCATTTATCAATTGGAGAATGGCTTGGTTTCTTATAAATTAGAGTCAGTGGTTTTGTATCTCTTAATTCTTCATCTCCCCAGTGCCTAGTGTAGCATATTTCATATAAGAGGTGGTCTACAATGCCAGGGGCAAAGAGATCAAACTAGTCTGTCTTTAAATTATCCTGAGATTTGCTCAAGGAACCAAAGTAATCAAAGGATGCATATGTATAATGAAACAGGCTGGCAAAATACTGAGACTGAATGAAGGAGCAGAGCCCCAGAAAACTGCACACCAAAAAGATTCTTCTCTTTATGAATAATAAATCTATAAAGGATGAATTGGAAATTCACTGCTTTTCTGCTGATGCTGCTTCCACCTACTGGAATAGGGAAGCACCTTATTTGTTTGATCCTGTACTATACAGTGAACACTGGAAAATTATATAATAATTAACACTAGATAGTGAAGTATAGTAAAAGAGCATAGGAATAAAAATACCTGAGCTCAAATTTCTTGGTTCTTCCATTTAACACCCATAGGATGAGGGTCATCAATCAAACATTTGTTTATTGTTCTAGAGGGCTAGGGATAGAAAGGCAAAATTTTGATCTAGTCCTTACTTAGTTAATAAGATAAGAATTTATGTAATTCCTTGAGAAAGAACATCCCAATGCTTAGGCCTGCAGTTTTGAAAGAAACAAATGATTATCCTTGAAATAGTAACCCAATTGTAAATGATTTACAGGGTAGTCAGATTTCAAGGTGTGATAACTGTATTCCCAAGGTATTATCTCTCTATTGTAAACTATTTCTCAAAACTTTATCATATTTGCATTATATAATAAACATCCTCAATTATTAACTTTTTTTAATGGAAGCCTTTTAAATCTGATTTCAGGTTGTAAGAGCATCTTAATTGTAAATTGTGTTATAAATAAAAGAAAGGGGATTTTCCCAAAATCTTTGCAAGAGAAATTACTATCAAGATGTAGTAAGAGGACAAGCTCATAGAACTTGGTGGTACAATGTACAGAGCGCCACGCCTAGACTCAGGAAGATCCAAGTTCAAATCTGGCCTTAGACCCTTACTAGCTGTGTGAACCCAGGTAAGTCACTTTAAAAAAAAATCTGTTTGCCTCAGTTTCCTTACCTACAAATTACAAGTAATAATATACCTGGTTTGATAAGAAAAGATAAATAATAAATGTTGGAGGAGATGTGGGAAAATTGGACTAATACATTATTGGTGGAGTTGTGAACTGATCCAACCATTCTAGAGAGCAATATGAAATTGTGTCCAAAGGGCTATCAAACTGTGCATACTCTTTCTTTAATCCAACAGTGTCTCTACTGGGTCTGTATCCCAAAGACATCATAAAAAACAGAAAAGGACCCACCTTTAAAAATGTTTGTAGCAGCCCTTTTTGTAGTGGCAAGGAACTAGAAACTGAATGGATGCCCATCAGGTAGGGAATGAATAAGTTATGGCATATGAATGTAATGAAATATAATTATATTCTATAAGAAACAATCAAGATGATTTCAGAAAGACCAGAAAGGGCTTACATGAACTGATACTAAGTAAAGTGAGTAAAACCAAAAGAACATTGTACACATTAACAACAAGATTATGTGATGATCACCTGTGATGATCTTGGCTCTTTTAACAATGAGGTAATTCAGGGCAATTCTAATAGACTTGTGATGGAGAAAAGCCATCTGCATTCCAAAAGAGGACTATGGGGACTGAATGTGGATCACAACATAGCATTTTCATCTTTGTTGTTCTTCTTGTTGTTTGCTTGGCTTTTTTCCTCATTTTTTTCTTTTTAATCTGACTTTTCTTGTATAGCATGATAAATGTGGAAATATCTTTAGAAGAATTGCTCATGTTTAACCTATATTGGATATAGGGATGGGAGGGGGAGGAAGGAGAAGGGAGGGAGAAAAATTTGGAACATAAGGTTTTTCAAGGGTGAATGTTGAAAGCTATCTTTGCATGTATTTTGAAAATAAAAGTTATCCAAAAATTTTAAAAAGAAGGGTTTTTGGTTTATATTTCTGTTAGCATGGTATTAACTAAGAATCTAAACCTAAACTGAAGTTCCTCATGGATATGTAGGCTCAAGCCACCGTTACCAAAAGATACTGACCTAAATTTGAAACTATGTCCAGGTTGGACTACTTTTTGAATGGTATTAGAATAGAGGGAAAAAAGAGAAAATACTTGAAATCAAATTGGAGGAAGAGTTTGATGAAATTTTAACATTTTTACTTTCACCAAGTTGAACTTTAAAAATCTAAAGAAAAAATGTTTCAAAATGCAAAGTAATTATAAGGAAAGATGCAAAGAAAAAATATCACCCTTATTTAAAGATCTTTAAATGATAACCTAATCTTAAAATGATAACTTTAAATGATGAGAATTATTCAAATTAAATCAGCAACTACATATAAATCCTAAATAAATGTTGGAGACAGCTAGGTAGCACAGTGAATAGAATTGCATTATTTCAAATTTTTCCTCAGACACTAACAAATTTTATGATTGTACAAGTCCCTTAATCTCTTAACTTAAATTTCCTCATTTGTAAAATAGGGATAATAAAGAGCATTTACCGCACAACGTTGCTGTCATATAAGATAATTATGTAAAGTACTTTGCAAATCTTAAGGCAACATATAAATATTTGTTATTATGAATAAATATTCACACAATATTCAGCACAAACTGTACTATTTAGCAAATAAAGCTCCTTTGAGATAAAAGAAATGAAAAAAAAAATGGTACTTCTCTAAGAAATCAATTCCTCATTCATTAGTAAAAGGGTATGTCTTCATGCTCTGAAAACCACAGCTAAAAACACAATTACCTCCAATTTCATTTTTCCCAGAGAGACCTGATATGAATTTGGGAGGTTTAAATAGAGGCTTTGCAATTGATTATCTAAGCCTCTAGGAAAAGAAAAAAAATCTTTAAAAAAATTCTCTGATCAACTTAATATTGCTTAAAATCTAGGATTTTTCTTTCAATTTGACAAGCATCAATAATCATCAACCAAATACTGTGCTAGGCACTTGAGATATAAAGAGTTGAAGGAAGAGGATGAAATAGTCCTTGCTCTTAAAAAGCTTATATTCTAGGAAGGGTAATATGGAAAGAAAGATATACTAAGTGACAATTATGCAACTTTCTTTTCCATTGTGTTCTGGAGAAAGTTAGAGGCTTGACAGAACCAGATTAAAATGTAATTGGGAAATGTTTACAATACAAATAAAAATATAAATACAACAAGATAATGTTAATTTGAGGTAGTCTAAGTCAATTTGCACCCTGTAGGAATTCCTTTCTATTTGAGTTTACCTTCACTGCTATATAACATTACCAAAGAAAAAGGTTCCAATTTCTATTAGAGACTTCAGATAAGTGAGATTTCACTCTTAGAATATGCTACTCTCCAATAGTTAATATATTCTTCCTTCAGATCCACCTAAGATCTGTCTCTCTGCTACTTCTACCTAATGTTTCTAGTTTTTGCCTTTTATAGTCAAAGGAGAGTAAATCTTCCATATGATATCCTCTTTTCTTTCATTTTCTTATTATTTTTAAAATTCTGAATTTAACAATCCCCCAGATAAATAACTATTTCTATATTGAAAGCAGGCTGGAAAAATAGCATTGTACAAAAAATTGTGAAACTTATTACATACAACTTTTTTTTTTCCTTTTAAATAATAAAAATAATGAATAGCATTTATATAGTACTTTAAAGTTTATATAGTGCTTTATAAAAGTTATCTCATTTTATCCTCACAACCCAAGCCATCAAGTGCAAAAGACTTGCATAATCAAGCAAAAGAAATTCCTACATTGGATATCCTTTTAATTATTTAAAAACAGATATCATATCTCCTCCATGAATCTGCTGGTAAGGCAAATATTTTTAATAGCTTTCTTTAATATGCTTGCCTACTTTCAAAATAAAATTTATAATTTTTTACCTAATTCTAAAAAAAATAGACCAATGGTAGTATATTAATCCATAAATTAATTTGGGAAGCATTGATATTTTTAGTATATTGGTTTGAGCTTGCCATAAAAGTCCCAACTGTTTATTTACTTGTTGAGGCTGTATTTCTTCAAGCTGATTTTATTAGTTTTTCTTACACAGCAGTTCTTTTTCTTCCCTTAACTTTAACCAAAATGTCCACATATGAAAGGTGTCATGCTATATGCTATATATTTTCATGCAAGTTGTCTCTTCTAAAAGTGTGTGTTCATAAATTTTTTTCCTCCTTTGCATATGAATATCTAGCATCTAACACAATGCTTGGCACATAATAAAGTTTTATATAGATACTTGCTTATTCGTCTGACATCTGGCAAGCACGTGGTAGGCCTTGGTTTAACAAACTTCTCATAGTTTCAAAGATACAGAGGTATAAGGGATGATAAGTATCTTCTAGTCCAGTGCTTTTATTTTACAGACAGGGAAACTGAGATCCCTAGATAGTAGGTGATATGTTCAGGATAAAGAGCTAAAGACAAGATGTGACTTGAACCTGAATCATATCCTTGAAATACAGCACACTTTCCATGATACTATGTTGTTTCTTTTAGCCTTTCAATGCCTAGAAATGCATATGCAGATTAACACAGTGTGTTTTACATAGTGTTTATTGAATTTAATATTGATGTCTCCAAGGCTGATATGTGCAAGTGGGATAGGGAGATAGAATATGAGCTTTGTATTTGTTGAGAGAATGACCTAGAGATTGGTAGACGACAGGAAAAAGGATCAGGAGAAGCAGGCACAAATAGATTTAGTAGAACTTAGAAGAATAAAGACAAGACTGTGGAAAGGAATTAATTAAGAGCAGCAGAGAGAAACAAGGAGTATGCTGACCCCTTGGACTATTCCTGTGAATTGGGGGTCATCAATGGAGAGGATTACAAGCCATATGCTGCTCAGCAATGAGCCAGGTTTCCATTAAGTGAAAAAGTGGAATGAATGTTGGTGTAAAAATTTATAATTGTTGAAGAGTTTGTGCATAACAGTGTAGGAACTCAAAGGGACACAATTGTTCTAGTTTTGGATTAGAGAATAGAAAGGAATAGTAGTGAATATAAAAGAGGTAAAGGTGAAGAAAAAGGAGGATGGACATGTCATTCACACCTAAGGCAGTAAAATTGGATGAGTGGGGTTAGGGAGCTTCGATGAAAGGAAATAAATTGGTGTGTCATAAGTCTTGTAAATAAGCACTTATTTGATAAAGGATTTGCAGAGTTAACAAATGTAAGAATTGGAAATAGAAATTAGAACATTAATATTTGGGTCTGTATGTCTATGAGCCTTCTCCATGGATATTTCTGTCTCTTGATTGAAAGAGTAAGGGCTCTTGGGTTACCAGATTGATTGAAGACCTCCCCCCACAAATGGAAACTCAAGAGCTGAAGCATCAATCTGGTGAAGGCCAGGTTCAGTGACAGCTGTTATTATCTAAATTATCCATTTAGTTGATTCAACCAGCCTTAGTCAGGTGCCTGGAAGCATGTCTTCCTTTCCTAACATGCCACTTGACTCAAATTCCCAGGCAGAAAGGCTGACTCCAAAATAGCTTTAATGCCTTTTAACAATTTTAGCTATATAACAAAATTCTTTGATATGTTTATAGTTGTTTGTGTGTTGTATCTCCTATTAGATGGAGGACCTTGAAAGCAGGAACTATTCTTGCCTTTCTTTGTATTCCCATCAGTTAGTACCTATTCACTCATTTTCAGTTGTATCAGATTTTTTATCACCCCAATTTGCGTTTTTTTTTTGTTTTTGTTTTTTTTGTTTTTTTTTGGCAAAGACTCTGGAACAGTTTGCCATTTCCTTCTCCAGCTCATTTTACAGACAAGGAAACTGAGGCAAATAGGGTTAATAACTTGCCCAAGGTTACACAGCTAACAAATTAGTAAGACCAGATTTAAACTCAGGAAGATGAATTTTCCTGACTCCAGACCTGGCACTCTATCCACTCTATCTAATTGCCTCATCATTTAGTACACTGTCTTCTAATTGTTGATTGATGATATTTATTCAGTAGGTCAGAAATACAGGAAGGTAGGGAAGGGGAAGAAGGATTATAGAGTAATAAAGAGTCAAACACTAAAGTAGCATGTTCATAATCAGGGGTGGGCTTGGAGCAAGAAAGGAGGTCTTGAAGACAAGGAAAGATAGAGGAAATCACTACAGTGAGGCAACTAGATAGTGCAATGGATAGAGCACAAGCCATGGAGTCAGGAGGACCTAAGTTCAAATACAGCCTCAGATGCTTTTGAGCAAGTCACTTATTCCCAATTGCCTTGCACATACATACAAAAAAGCTTTTAGTTGGGGAATGGCTGATTAAATTATGGTATGTGAATGTAATGAAATATTATTATTCTAAGAGAAATGATGAACAGACTGATTTTAGGAAAGCCTGGGAAGAAATCACTGCAAAGGCAAAGTGATTCTGTGCAGATGAGGTCTAAAGCATGGAAATGTCATTATATGACAGAAGTATGGTGAAGAAGAAAGCTGCTGACTTGAGGCTAGTGAGGAAAAGATCATAATGAATATGAATATTATAAGGTGGAAATAATTAAGAGAAAAATCTGTGAAGAAGTGGTGGTAGATCTTCAAGAACAAAGTCAAAAGGGGAAGATCATTTTTGGATGCTTTGGAATGGGTCTAAACAGTTGGACTTAATTTTAGATAATAGGAAGAACTACACTCTACTGAGGATAGGAGAGATTCATTTCGGCCAAAAAATTCAGGAAAAGTTTTATCAAAGATTTGGTATCTTTGGTATATCTCAAAGGAAAAAAAAAAACATTTTGATAGACTGAAATTAGGAGATAATACATTTCAAGCATGGAGGATTGATTGCCTATGCAAACCCATAATAGTAATAGGGACAGCATTTTCAGTTTAGGGAAATGTTTATCTGAAATATAAAGGGCATGAAAAAGAGGAAAAAAATATAGGGGTTTAGAAAAGTAGGTTGGAGCCATATTGGGGAGGGACTTAAACATCAAGCTAAGAATTTGAGTGATAGATATAAAAAGGAGCTATTTAAAGATTTCTGAACAAGGAGAGAAAGGATAGACTGTACCTTAGAAGAATTACTTTGGCAACTATGCAAAGGATGGACTGGGGAAAGGGGAGATTGGAAGCAAGGAAACTGGTTTGGAAGCTAATGCAATTAAGGAATGTCTATGGCCTGAACAAAGGTGTTATAGGGTGCAATCAGTAAGAGTGGAATAAAGTTATGGAGTAGAAGGATATTGTGGGGATTAAACTAACAAAACATGGTAACTATGTGAGAAGTAAGGCAAAGAGAAGAGTAAAGAATGATTCTAAGATTTTTGAATCTGGATAATAAAAAGGATGATGGAGTCCTCATAGAAGTAGAGAGGAAGAAAAGGAGGAAAGAGGGGAAAAGAACAAGGTGGGGGAGAAGAAAAGGACATAATGAAGGAAAGAAAGAAGGAAAGGAAAGGAAAGGAGGGAGAGAAGGAAAGAATGGAAAGAGGGAGAAAAGGAGGGAAGAAAAAGAGGGAAAAAGAGACTTTGCCAGGGGCAAAATAACAGAGGGAGGGAAGAAAGAAAGGAAAAAGGAAGGAGGGAATGCTGGAAAAGTTATTAAATTTGAGATCTCAGGGGACATTGAGATGAAGCTATCTAACAGGCTATTTCCTATCACCAAAGACCACCCAAGGTCATAGATTTTGGGCAATCACTTAATCTGTGTGGGCCTCAGTTTCTCAATCGTCATATAATCTTTAAACTCCCTTCCAGATCTAAATATATGAAACTAAAAGCAGTTGTATTTTTGGAACTGGAGCTCAGAGGAGAGATTAGGGCTGAAGATCCAGATCTGCATCATAGAGGTGATAATTGAACTCTTGGGAGCAAAACTGATGAGATCACTAAGGGAAAAAGCTTAGAATGTAGAAGGTCCATAGAAAGAAGCAAAGATAAGTAGAGAAGATATAAAACATATATGTTGAATTTATTATTTACTTAAAAGAAAAAAATGTGTCAGGTGCTTTAAAAAGGAGAGCAGAAAGTGTGGGAGAAAATTTGGGGGAGAGCTGTACTTAGAAGATGGGAGAAGGTGGTGAACCAGACAAAAACAAAAAAGAAGGGTTAGAGAGGAAGGAAAACCAGGAAAGAAGAGATTTATTAAGAGGGAAAAGGTGGTCAACATTGTCAAATGCTACAAAAAGTTCAAACAGATTCAGGATTGAAGACTCCATTGAATTTGTCAATTAAGAGGTAATAAATTAAGTCCTCTTGTACAAAATTATTAATATGGAAATGTTTTATATGATCGTATACATATAATCTATATTGGATTACTTATCTCAGGAAAAGAGGAGAGAAGAAAAGGATTGAAGGAACTCAAAACTTTTTTAAAAAATGTTTTTACCATGTAATTGGGAAAAATGACATTCTACAAAAAGAGGTCATGGATAACTTTTCGCAAAAACAGTGGCAGAAGCAGAAGATAACTACCTTTTTTAAAGACTTTCGGATAGAAATAAATTAATGTTTTTAATAAATCCTAAGGGCTTCAGGATTGAATGAGTGGTAAAAAGTGAAAGCATGGCATGTAGCTTCTCTTTTTCTACACATTTAAAAGGGGGAAAGGAAAACATATATAGGACATAGGACAGCTTAAGGGACAAAGAAGAGTTTTAGGGTGTGTGTGTGTATTATAATAACAGGAAAACCTGAACATTTCAGCTAGGTAGCCAGTGCGTAGAATGTTAAGAAGACTCATCTTTCTGAGTTTAAATCTGATCTTAGACATTTAACCATGGTATATCACAGTTCTCTTTTATTGTCCTGACTCACTTTCCCTAGTTATCATGACCCAGTCCTGACTCAGTTTCTCTAATTGTTCTGCTTTAGTTTATAATTATCAGTTCAAAGCTCAGTTCTGCAAAACCTCCTCTCCCTCTTTATCAGAATATTTGATAAGGATAAAAGATCTTATGTTTTTAGAATATCAGAATGCCTCTCCCCATTTCCGGGATTCCTCCCCCCATTAGGTCATCCCATCTCCAGAGGCTCACCCCACCCTGTCAGAGTCCCATTTCTGTTCTCAGCACCCTGACTCTGCCCCTGCCTCAGTCTATACCCCCTGAGTCTGAGCCATGTATATATATGTCATTGAAAACTCTCATTATTTGCTGGATTTTTGGAGATGATAGTCTCATTCAGCCCTGGGACCAAACCACGGATCCATTTGGTCCCAGTAAATAGCTCCCTTTTAAATAAATTATTAAATACTCTCTAATCTCTATCTTGCCTCAGTTTCTCTGGCATTACAACTAATTGTGTGACCCTGAGTGAATCATTTAACCCTTTTTGCCTCACTTTCCTCATCTGTAAAATGAGCTGGAGAAGGAAATGGCAAAATATTCCAGTATCTTTGCCACAAAAACTCCTCGATACAATCAAAACGACCAAACAATAACAAATCTGAATGTGTTTATAGAAGTGTTGAAAGAACTAGAAGTTAGGTGCAGCTAGTGGCACAGTGGATAGAGCACTAGCCCTGAATTCAGGAGGACCTGAGTTCAAATATGACCTCAAACACTCAACGCATCCTAGCTGTGTGACCCTAGGAAAGTTACTTAACCCCAATTGCCTCAGGGAAAAAAAAAAATCAGAAGTTGAAGGGGCAGGGCAGATATTAATAAATAGCCCCTTTAAATCAATCTGATTCCCTTTGGAAAACTGCATGATTGTTTTAGTCAACCACTCATTCACTCAACAAAGATTTATTAATCTGTTCCAGTGTACCAGGCACAATAGGCCCAAGCTTCTGCTTACAAAAAGAGTCCTCTTTTAAAGACCATTATTTTTATGGTGATATTGTGATGGTTCCAAATCATAGAACACTAGTCTCTAAATAACTGAAGTTGACAACCACCCAAAGGGAAATAGATGGGTTTGTGGTGCGTGTGAGAAGGTTACTATATATTTCAAATAAGAATTATACAGGAAAAACATTGTAAACAGTGTAACCAAAAAAATATGACAGAAAAAAGATGATCTGATTATATTGCAAAGTGAACAACAGATTGGCTAGTCACTTAATCTCTGCCTGCTTGGGTTCCTCAATTGTAAACTGGGAATCATAGTATCAGCTACCTCACAGAGCTGTTGTGAAGATGTACTGAGATAATATCTGTACAATGCTTAGTACTGTTCATAGCATCCAGCAAGCACTTAATAAATGCTTATTTTCTTTCCCCCTCCCCTATTAAGACCAAATTTTGGAGTGACTATGGTCACTTAGTAGGCTCTGAAAATTTCAGGTGCTTGTTACAGTCAGCACAACATCAAGTAAATAGGAGTGTCCAAAGTAGACAGGCTACTCTCAAAACCTCCCATTGCTGCTCAACCAGATTAAAATGTAATTAGGTGAGAAGTATTTAATAAATTAAACAAAAGTAAAATACAACAAAAAAAAATTATGTGAATTTGAGGTTTTCCAAGTCAACACGCAGCTTGCAGGCATTGTTTCTATTTGAGTTTAATACTTCTGGTCTAGAGATAGCAGGGTTTCTTATACTTTGGGGGAACCATGTCTTCCTTTAGCTTTCTAGTGAAATCTATAGATCCCTTCTCAGAATAATGTTTGTAAATGCATAAAATAAAATACACAGGAATACAGAGGATATGGATTATCTTGAAATTTTTATCAACATATTTCAAAAACAAGTTTGTAAGCCTCAGGCTAAGAATATCTGATCTGTAGGGAGTCCTTTGACTTGGACTCAGTGCTGATCCTTTTATTGACTGATGTTAATTGGAAGTCCACCTTCTTTCCTGCACTCCTGCACCTGTGTGACCACTTCCTTTCCATTTGTTCACAAAAACATTAAGATCATGGAAACCTTAAAAAAAAATCTTCTCTTGATTTTTCAACCTCATTTACTAGCAACAGCCCCAACTCCGCCATCTCCTCTTTCTGTCTCTGTCTCTCTCTTTTAAACTACTAAACTTTTTGCTTTCCAAATCTGAGGCCAGCTTTTTAATTTACTTTGTAACATTACCTCCTGAATTCTCAATTCTTACCAGGCCTTTAACTATTGAATGGGGGTTTTCTCAGACAAACTGAAATTGGGGAAAGAGCTTAGCTTAAAAAGGTCAAGATCTCGCACTGCATGTGGGGCTATCTCCAGTCATCCTGACCTATATCTTGCTACTAGACTTAGAAGAGGAAGTTAGATTCATGACTTTGCATAGCTCTGCCTCACTTAAATCCAATTCACTTGCAACTCAAGATATCACCCTCCACATGAGTCCTCTTCAAGAACTAAGAACAAACAATTAAACTTTTAAACAAACTTTTCTAAAATGGCTAATGCTAAAATTTGTTTTGCATGATTACATATTTGTAAGGGGTTTTATTTTTCTTGGTTTCTCAATGTATACTGGAAAGTGAAGGAAGAGAATTTGGAACTTAAAATAAAATAAAATTTTAATTAAAAAAAAGAAAAAAATTTTTTATATGCTGGCTTCTTACTATTCCCTCTTTACAACTTTTTTGCAAAATGGCTTCTGCCCTTACCAGCCTTCTGCTGTTTCTACAGTTACCTGGAAACTAATTGTCAAATTTGGTGACTTTCAAATACAAGATACTTTTGATAGAGACATCTGCATCCAGAGAAAGGACTATGGAGACTGAAAGTGGATCACAACATAGTATTTTCATCATTTTTGTTGTTGTTTCCTCATTTTTTTCTTTCTCATTTTCTTTCCCTTTTTGATCTGATTTTTTTTTTTTTTTTTTTTTTTTTTTTTTTTTACAGCATGATAGATGTGGAAATTTATTTAGAAGAATTGCACATGTTCAATATATACTGGGATTACTTGCTGTCTAGGATAGGGAGAAAGAGGGAAGGGAGGGGAAAATTTGCAACACAAGATTTTGCAAGGATGAATGATGAAAACTATCTTTGCATGTATTTTGAAAATAAAAAGTTATATCTAATTAATTGCCATTTCCTTATTAGATTATAACTTCTTATACTGGGGTCTATAAACCACAAAAAGTCCATACATAGATTTCAGAAGAGCTTTTGTAAAGGAAATAAAAAAATCTCCCCAAAAAACAAACCAAAACAAAAAACCCTACACATTTATTTTTACTAACCTTTAATTAAAATTTATCCTTTCATTCCAACTTTGATTTTTTTCTAAGATGTCATTCTGAGAAGAGTTCCATGATACCATGCTCCTACACTAGATATGTTCTTTCTCTGCTTGCTGGCTTTGGAGGCACCATGATCTTTTGGTTCACCAACCTTTCCAATCATTATTTCTGTTTTGTTTCTGATTCCTCATTCTCATTCTCACCCTTTAATTTGGCTGTTCCTCATAAGTTTGTCATAGGCCTTCTCTTTCTATACTTTCTGATTTAGCAGTTTCATACTCTTTTACAGCTTAATTAATCTTCTCCCTTGTGTTGATCATTCCCAAATCTACTATCTCTTGAACTTCAGACTGTCATTTTTAGCTGCCTGTAAGTAATTTTCAACCTAAATGTTTCACATTCAAAATCAAATTCATAGGGATCCTCTACTTTCTGACCACTATTTTTGTCTATTATATCCACTACTCAGTCCATCTTTTAAAATTCTTAACCTTCAAGTTATTTTGAGTTTTCCTTCTCTTTCATTTTTCATATGCATCTTTCCCAAAGATTCTATCTCAGCAACATCTCTTAAATCTAAACCCTCCTCTCTACTCCTGCTGCTGATAACACTAATACAAACAAACTTGGCTACATGGCTTTCATGCCTAGAATATTCTCCCTCCTCATTTCTATTTCTTAGAATCCATAATTCCCTTTGAGTTCAGTTTAAGTACTAACTTCAACAAGAGGTCTTTCTTGATTCTCTTAATACTTAGCACCCAAGTTACTTTGAATTTATTTTGTGTTTACTTAATTGAGTATGTATTTATATCCAGTAGAATATAAACTTTTTTGAGGGCAGGGATTGTGCTAGTTTTTATTCTAATGAACAGATGCTATTACATAAAGAGATTCTTAATAAATGCTTATTGAATTGAATTGGCTGGCATTCCACAATCTGGCGTCACACTACCTTCCCAGTCTTATATTTATCATTCTCTACTCATAGTGTATTCCAGCCAAAATGAATAAATCTTTACCTCTGAACATATGCTTCTATATCTTTTTTTCAAGCTATCTTTATACCTTGTGTGTCCTTCCTCTCTCAGCCCACAGATGTTGTGACTATTGATTGTTATTCATCCTTTAAGGTATGACTCCAAATGCTACCTCTTCATTGGAATTTCCCCTCCTATTAAACCCAATTAAACCTTACCATGTATTAAGTGAAAGATGAAATGCGGGAGGAAACAAAGGTTCAAGCTATCAAGGAGCTCAGTTTATTAAGCAAAGCATGCCAATTGCTTAACAAATCAGGGTGGGCTTCTTTTTCAGCTTATGGCAGGACCCTGAATATAGAGGGAGACAGACTTTTACACATTTAAAAACAATCAAATAAGAACATTTAATTAAAAGGAAACAGCCAGAAAAGAATTTCAAATGAATGTGCAATTGTGAGAAAATTTCTTACATCAGTCTTTGGATCTGACTGAGTTTCTGGTCAGGCTAGACTAGATCCTTAGTTAAGGATCTCTTAGTACCAGATAGAGGTAGTCCAGCTTTTTAGGCACATATGGCTAGGTTCAAACAATGCCACAGTGTTTTCTCCCTGTTTCCACAATTGATAAAAGTTTTCTCACAAGATAGAAGATGAACAAGAGCCGTAATTGAATGGAATTGAATTAGCTCCAGAATTGAATCCCAAGATGGAGTCGATGTAGTTCATCAATTTCCATCACCATTTGCTGCTCCACTCCTCTTAATTCCCTTACCCCTAAGAATTTACTTTGTTTTATAATCTTTCAACACACTTCTCATGCAAAAACTATATAGTATATTGGTGTTGGGATGATTTTCCCTCTTACAGACCTGAATCTCTTTAAGGACAGGGTCTAATCTTTAAACTATGGATCTTCCTCCTATTAAGAAGCATAGTAAACATTTTATTTGTTATATGATATACTTATGGTTAATCAATGTCTTCAGCTGTTATTATAGCTAAAAATTGTGTGGATTTTTTATATTCCTTTTTTTTCTGAGGCAATTGGGGTTAAGTGACTTGCCCAGGGTCACACAGCTAGGCTGTGTTAAGTGTTGGAGGTCACATTTGAACTCAGGTTCTCCTGACTTCAGGGCTGGTGCTCTATCCACTGTGCCACCTAGCTGCCCCAATAGTGTGATTTTTAAAAGTATACATACATATATATATATATGAATTATTTATTTTTAAAGCATCTAGATATGCAGCAAAAAGAAAATATCACTGTAAGAATCTTTCTCCTATGTTTTTCTACAGAGATTCACATTGCTAAAATTCATCTACAATGTACATTCCATAATTTTCCATTATTTTCCTAAGAATGTTTTCCTCTTAGCATAGTTTGTGTAGCTACTCCTCTCAAAAATAGCCTCCAAGTGTTATCCTATATAAATGATAAAGCTGGACTCCAAATCTGTCATCTGAACTATATGAAGAATCTAGACTCAAATCTTGCTTCTGAAGTTTGCTATTTATGTAATTTTTGGCAAGTGATTTACTCTCCCTGAGTCTCAATTTCCTCATGTGTAAAAATGAGGTGGTTGGTCTGTATGGTTTCTGAGGCCCTTTCCAGTTCTATATATGTAGATGATGCTGAAACCTCCATTTTTTAGGTCACATGATGGCTTATAACTAAAGTAGGTAGTGGTCTGCAAAGATCACAATGACTAGACTAAAACTTAAAAGAATATAGGAGTTCACTCAGTATTACCAATGATACATATGGTCACTCATCAATGCCTGTGAGTTCTGTAGGATTCTTGTCTGTATCCTTCCATAAATTCACCATAAGGGGTCTACTCAAAATACCTAACAACTTCCTTGGTTTCTCCTGATAACATGAGAATACCAAAAAGGTACTCAGGTTATCTATGACCCCATTCCATGCCATGTCCTTGATATCTTTTATTTTTTTAGATGAGGCAATTAGGGTTAAGTGACTTGCCCAGAGTCACAAAGCTGGTAAGTGTTAAGTGGTTGAGGTTAGATTTGAACTCAGGTGCTCCTGACTTTAGGGCCAATGTGTATTTTAGTTGCCCTGACATCTTTTATTTTTATTAGAATTTCTTCACTGTTTATATGATACAGGACAGTTAGGTAGAAAGCAAATAAGAGCGCTGGCCTGAAGGCAGGAAGATTCATCTTCCAGAGGTCAAATCTGGCCTCTGACAATTCTTAGCTGTGTGACCCTAGACAAGTCACTTAACTCCATTTGCCTCAGTTTCCTCATCTGTAAAAAAGGACACCATTCTAGTATCCTTGCCAAGAAAATATCAAATAGGGTCATGAAGAACTGGACTTGACTGAAAAGCCAACAACCAAACAAATTCCATGATTTAGCCTATTCATGTTACCATCATTCTCTAGTTAAAAATAAAAAAGTTGGAGTCCCCTGATTTGTATTCTGTAAGCTGAACTGTAGTGCTACTTTTAAGTAGCTTTTGTAGACCTGTACAATATCTGCTATAATTTAGGTTTGCAAAGCACTTTACAAACATATTTCATTTGATGCTCAAGGATAATCTTGTGAGATAAATACTATAAACATTATTAGGCCTTTTTTTAAAAGGAGATCAGGGCCATTCTCCAATTGAAAAATGGTCAAAGGATATGAACAGACAATTCTCAGATGAAGAAATTGAAACTATTTCTAGTCATATGAAAAGATGCTCCAAGTCATTATTAATCAGAGAAATGCAAATTAAGACAACTCTAAGATACCACTACACACCTGTCAGATTGGCTAAGATGACAGGAAAAAATAATGATGATTGTTGGAGGGGATGCGGGAAAACTGGGACATTGATGCATTGTTGGTGGAGTTGTGAACGAATCCAACCATTTTGGAGAGTAGTTTGGAACTATGCTCAAAAAGTTATCAAACTGTGCATACCCTTTGATCCAGCAGTGTTACTACTGGGATTATATCCCAAAGAGATTATAAAGAAGGGAAAGGGACCTGTATGTGCACGAATGTTTGTGGCAGCCCTTTTTGTAGTGGCTAGAAACTGGAAACTGAATGGATGTCCATCAGTTGGAGAATGGCTGAATAAATTGTGGTATATGAAAATTATGGAATATTACTGTTCTGTAAGAAATGACCAACAGGATGATTTCAGAAAGGCCTGGAGAGACTTACACGAACTGATGCTGAGTGAAATGAGCAGGACCAGGAGATCATTATATACTTCAACAACAATACTAGATGATGACCAGTTCTGATGGATCAGGCCATCCTCAGCAACGAGATCAACCAAATCATTTCTAATGGAGCAGTAATGAACTGAACTAGCTATGCCCAGAAAAAGAACTCTGGGAGATGACTAAAAACCATTACATTGAATTCCCAATCCCTATATTTATGCACACCTGCATTTTGGATTTCCTTCACAAGCTAATTGTACAATATTTCAGAGTTTGATTCTTTTTGTACAGCAAAATAACGTTTTGGTCATGTATACTTATTGTGTATCTAATTTATATTTTAATATATTTAACATCTACTGGTCATCCTGCCATCTAGGGGAGGGGGTGGGGGGGTAAGAGGTGAAAAATTGGAACAAGAGGTTTGGCAATTGTTAATGCTGTAAAGTTACCCATGTATATATCCTGTATATAAAAGGCTATTAAATTAAAAAAAAAAAAAAAAGTAGTTTTTAGAAGTGAAGAGTTTTGTTTGTAGTTATGTAGCTCAAAGGTATTAAAAGCATCATTTGGATCTAAGTCTTCCTGATGCCAAGTCCAGGGCCCTTTGGAACACACTATGCTGCCTTGGCAATAGAAAAATTAATTTCATTGTAAAAAAAAAAAAATAGAACATTAAACAACTAGGAAGCTATAAAGGCCTGGAAAGACTGGCTGAACTTGGAGCCTCAAGTTCCAATTCTACTTCTGTTTTATACTATTTGGGTTACCTTTAGAAGGTAGGAAGTATTTGAATAAAGGAAACACTCATTTATTAAGCACTTATATGCCAGACATTATTATAAGAGCTTCATCAATAACTCATTTGATTCTCACAACAGCCCTAAGAGGTAGGTGCTGACAAAGGATAGATCCCCATTTTGCAGCTGAGCTTGCTGAGACAAATGATGACCTCTAAAATTCCTCCCACTAATTGTGAACACATCCAGCCATTCTGGAGAGCAATTTGGAACTATGCCCCAAAAGTTATCAAACTGTGCATACGTATCCTTTGATCCAGCAGTGTTTCTACTGGGCTTATACCCCAAAGAGATACTAAAGAAGGGAAAGGGACCTGTATGTGCCAAAATGTTTGTGGTGGCCCTGTTTGTAGTGGTTAGAAACTGGAAAATGAATAGATGCCCTTAATGGTTGGGTAAATTGTGGTATGTGAATATTATGGAATATTATTATTCTGTAAGAAATGACCAGCAAGATGAATACAGAGAAGCTTGGAGAGACTTACATGAACTGATGCTGAGCGAAATGAGCAGAACCAGGAGATCATTATATACTTCAACAACGATACTGTATGAGGATGTATTCTGATGGAGTGGATTTCTTAGACAAAGAGAAGATCTAACTCAGTTTCAATTGATCAAGGATGGACAGAAGCAGCTACACCCAAAGAAAGAACACTAGGAAATGAATGTAAACTGCTTGCATTTTTGTTCTTCTTCCCGGGTTATTTATACCTTCTAAATCCAATTCTCCTTGAGCAACAAGAGAACTGTTCGGTTCTGCACACATATATTGTATCCAAGATCTGCTGTAACCTATTTAACATGTATAGGACTGCTTGCCATCTGGGGGAGGGGGTGGAGGGAGGGAGGGGAAAAATCGGAACAGAAGTGAGTGCAAGGGATAATGTTGTAAACAATTACCCTGGCATGAGTTCTGTCAATAAAAAGTTATTTAAAAAAATTAAAAATAAAAAAAAATTCCTCCCACCTTTTTATCTATAATCCTTGGATCTTTTTGGTTGTTCACCTATATTCTTACTTAGTATTAAGATAGGATTTGTAAATGTAGGGGCCTTGCTTGTGTAAATCCTCACAACCACCTAGTAGGGAGGAACTTTTAACTCTATGAAGTATGAGAAAGACAATATAGTTTGGAAAGCAGGTGAGAAAGGGTACACAGCAGGAAACGGCTAATTGTAGCCTCTTTATTGGATGGCAATCGCAAAATTGGCCAAAATGAAACTGCTCCCAGAAATCAATTTTCCAGGTTGTGCCAATTAAGTCTCTATTTAGAACAGGAATTTGAAAGCAATGAAAAGCAAAGGTGTTATGCTTGGTGGGCTTTAAGGGACCAATGCTTAACGACAGACCAATGCAGAGTAGCATGCTACTTTTGAGAGGTCTGCAGCAGAATTTAACAGGTCAGTAAGTAAGCAACTCAAGGCTGAATAGACCATCTTGGCATTCTTGCAGTTAACATGGCTGGATAGTGCTTTTCACTGCAGCAAAGACAGATTCCTGGGACTATAAGGGATCTTAGAGGTCATTTAGAGTAACACTCTGTCTGGTGCAGTGGAGAGGACTTCCACCGACTTGTATTTGAAAGCTCTCTCTGTCACTCTCTGACAACCCTTGGGTAAGTCAAGAAAAACCTATCTGGGCCTCGGTTTCCCCATCTGTAAAATAGGTACAGGGCTAGATAGGCTCCGAGTTCTTTAAATACACACGCTATAATATACCTCGCCTGAAAAATGAATGATTCTTAAAGCTGACTCCAGCTCTAAATCTAGGATCATAGAGAGCATTGTGCAGATGAGGAAACTGAGGCATCCAGGTGGGAAGTCAAACAAAGGGGACATGCATACTCTCCCCGGAGATGGAATGAGAAAGGAAAACACCCTTACCGGGTCCCAGCAACCCGCAATCCTCCTCGGAGGTGGGAGTGGTGGAGGGGGATTTCTGGCGGGGCTTCAGGGTGTCATCGCTTACAGCAGGGGCGCCGCCCACCGCGGCGGGGCAGAGTCACTGGCCGCCGAGTGCCCCCGGGGGGGAGACGCCCATGAAGGAGGAGTGTTGGTGAGTGGGTGGGTACCTGTGGAGGCCTTGCCACGCTGAAAAGCCCCTGGCGAGCATGAGGAAGGCGGAGGAGACTCGGGCGGGTGGCCTGGGGGGCCGCGGGGGCTTCGCAAGCTTTCTGCGGCGGCTGCTGCTGCGGCTGCTGCTGCTGCTGCTCGGGGCTGGGGAACGCGGGCGGGCGGACACAGCGCAGGGTTACCGCGGTGCCCCTCAGCCGCGTGTGACAGCCCCACGCCAGCGCCCACTTCCGCCCGCGGCCCCGAGCGCGCCCGCGCTGCATGCCCGCGCCTGCAGGAGAGGCTCGGGAGCGCGGGCGGCGGCGGCGGCGGCAGCGGGAGGGAGGAGGCGGACATCGCGAGCCAGCGGCGAAGTTTGTGCAGGCGGGGCTGGCTGGGGGGCGGGGCGGCGTCGGGCCGGGTGGAGCAACGGGAGACGCGCTCCTGTGGTCCTGCCCGCGGTCCTTCGGCAGCCCGCCGTACTGTGGCTGCATCCTCGCTGCTCATCCTTCTCGCAGGGTAAGGAGGCTTCTGCCAGAGGAGGTCCCCTAACCCCGCTGCCTCCCCGCTCTGGAGCAAACCTCCGGGGTCTTGCATGAGCAGGGTCTGCTGCAAACTCAGCCCCCACCCCGCCTGGTCCGGGAGCAGGGGGAGACGTCCGGGGTGCAGGAAGAGAAAGAAGGTGTCGTTGTTGCTTTTTTCGCGGTGGGGGGGTCAGTGCAGTGCAGAAAGATGAAGGTATAATATGGAGCATCCTTCCTCTTTCTCCTCTATCTCCCGTCTCTCTCCTTTTCCTTTCCCAATCTCCTCTCTTTTCCTCCTGCTCCTGCTCCTTCCCCCTTCACCCCCAAGAGGAAGATGAGAAGTGCTAGGGAGAAGGGGTGCTGGGAATGGGGATGGCGTTATCAGCACCTGCAGCCTTAGGGCCTTAGCCCTGGGCTCATCCTCCCCCATTCCCCGACCCACTTTATTTTCTGAGAACATCAAGTCAATAAATGAAGAAGGGGGGAAAGAAAGCAGAGGAAGCCAGCAGCAGGTACCACACCCTGGCTTTGAATTAGAGAGATTAGAGAGCCAAATGAAGGTATATTGAAGAAATTAGAAGCCAGAAATATATAGACTGGCTCTGAGCCACCATTTAAATGTTTTCCAGTGTTTTGAAGAAAAAAAAAAGGGGGGGCCCATGAATGAATGTTGGTGGGAGTTTTAAGCTGCACTGGACAAAGTTATACATATGTATACTGTATTAAAAGATGTTTACAGCATGCACGGATAAATTTGAATAACTAATTATATGTGTAAAACTTAAAAGATAAAAGATATAGTTCTATTTTTATGATTAGCATGTATAATATATATTCATACATACGTTATTTTCATTTTCATTACTGTCCCCTACAAGTTCCTTAGACAGTAACTATAAGAACAGAAAAGAGATTCCTCCTCTATCTTCCTCCCCCCCCCCATGATGATGCATTTAAGTACTGTGCCATTTTATTCAGTTTACTCTTTGAGACAAATGCTAAGAAAGTTGAATCATCTTAAAGTTGTAACTTGTGAATGGAGAGGGATGACCAGTTTTGAAGTTAGAATGTTAATTATCAGGAGTTAAAATGGAGTTATTGTATTTTGATTCTTAATGAGGACATAGTGGTTAAAGAGAACTTGAGATTGTGATAAGGAACATGTGAAAAAAATTACATACAGGTCTTTATTGAACCTATCAGCTCAGCTTAAATTCAGCATGCTGTCGGAAAGAAAATTGCTACTTTGATAAAAACTGTTGCCTAATCTAATACAATGTTACTGTATAAATAAAAAGATGTCATAAATTATCCATCATGAGCTTTGAGCTCATTTGACTTAAAAGGAATATGGTGTTGACTTTTAAAGTATAATTTTGTAATTTAATTTGTAGAGCCTCTGATCTTAAAGAAAATTGCTACTTTGATAAAAACTGTTGCCTAACCTAATACAATGTTACTGTATAAAGAAAAAGATGTCACAAATTATCCATCATGAGCTTTGAGCTCATTTGACTTAAAAGGAATATGGTGTTGACTTTTAAGGTATAATTTTGTAATTTAATTTGTAGAGCCTCTGACACATACCATTGACCCTAGAGAAGTCACTTAAACTGCCAGAACTGATGGAAATTCTCCATGACTTCAAGTTTTAGAGCAGTTGCCTTTCAGCACTGGTAGAGGGAGTTTCCTTACCAGCTCTATGTTACATTAAATAAAAAATTTGGCCCCAAATTTAATTTATAAGTTTCACATTTTGTTTTTAATAAACTATCTTAGTAAACTTAATATTTCTCTTTCTCTTAGGTAGGAGTTCATACTCCAAGCTTGCAAAATGTCATCTATCAAGCATCTCGTCTATGCAGTTATCCATTTTTTGCGGGAACAAAGCCAGATAGATACTTATACTTCAGATGAACAAGAAAGCTTGGAAGGTAATGTTAAGGGTCAACTAGGTATCTTTTTATGTTATTTTTTTATGAAGCAGTGACCCAATGGATAGAGTACTAGACCTGGAGTCAAGAAGATCTGAGTTCAAATCATTTCTCAGACACTTAATAGTTACTTGTCAAGTCACTTAATATCTTTTAGCATCAATTTCCCCATCTCAAATCGAGTTATAATAGTACCCTCAGGATTGTTGTGAGGATCAAATAAGAATAACATATATAAAGCATTTTGCAAACTGTAACACTATGTAAATGAAAGTTATCACTATGATCATAAATCCCATATAGTATGGGGATGATCCTGGGGTCTCAGAAACTGGGTTAGAGAAACACAAATCCTGTGAAAAAAGACTGAAAAGGCTTCAAGTTTAATCTGTGTGTCCATTTTCATAGATCAGCCTCCCTAAATTCAGAGAGACTCTAAGTTTGCTTCAGGGTGAAGAATTTTTTTTTGTCAAGGGGGCTATCTGGCCCCTGACATCTATTAAGTCAAAGGAGATTGTTTGCATATTAGTTTAAAGAATATAATGAAATCAGAGATCATTGAAGTGTGGTTTTAAATAATACACAAATATGTTTTTAAGCACCTAATGTGTAGATACCATTCTAGGTGCTAGGAAAGTGAAAATAAAGATGAATTTTTTCTGGTCCTCAAAGGAGAAAGGGATGGATACAAAGGATGTGGACATAAAATCTGTAAGTTTGGTAACTGATTGAATATATGGGGTAAGGAAAGGTGAAAAGAGAAGTATAATTCTATCTATGTTTGCAGACTTGTGTGACTGGAAGCCCTGAACAAAAATCATGTTAAAAGAGAATAATGATTAAAGGAATGGTCAATGAATTCTATTTTTGAATGAACAGAATTTGAGATGCCTATAGAACATTCTGTTTAAAATGTCCATTGGGCAGTTCATGATGTGGGATTCATTTTAATAGAGAAATTAGATTTACAGAGCTGGACATCATCTGCACAAATATGATAAATATGATAAGATCACTAAGAGTATAGAAAAAGAAGGTGGCACCATAGTGCACAGATGTCAGGCCTATATTCTGGAAGACTTCCTGAGTTCAAATCCAGTCTCAGATACTAACTAGCTGCATGACCCTGAGCATGTTAGTTAACCCTGTTTGCCTCAGTTCCTCAACTGTACAATGAGCTGGAGAAGGAGATGGTAAATTGGTATAGTATCTTTGCCAAGAAAACTCCCAAAGGGATTACCAGCAGTCAGATGTGATTAAAATGATTGAGCAGCAACAACAAATATAAAGAGCTGTGGTACAGTTAGGAGAGGGGATATGATTGCTGATCTAGCAAAGGGACTGAAAAGTTAGGAGGAAAGGCCATAGAGGAAAGGCCACTATTGCTTGCTTCAGAGAGATCAAGAAGGATAAAAAAAAAAAAGACATCTGATTTGGCAGGTCATTGGTAACTTTGGAGAGAGCTACTACTTATGTTTTAAGGCAAAAATCAAAATATTTTGTTGACCTTTCAGGAAGAGATGCTGCGATGAAAGAAGACATCTTTTCTCTAAGGGCTGGGTTTTTTGTTTGTTTGTTTGTTTTTTAATTAAGAAGACATAGCATTCTGTTTGCAATTGATTGTATTGACATATATATTTCTTTGAAAAGTAGGTGGATAAAGAAAATTACATCTCTGAAGCACCCAACCATTGTACCACTAGTAGAAGACTCTGAACAGATTATGTATAATTGGGAACTGTTTAGCTGGAAGAGAGATTTTCCCCACCAAAATATCAAAGCTTTTTTGTCCTACGAGAGTCTTTTGTTGTTTAGTTAGGTGATCCGCAGTCACAAAGAATGTCACTGTCACATGCTTTCTTGAGTTTATGTTCTTTCATAATAAAATGCAAGTTAAAAATAGTCATAGCAGCAGTAGAATTCAGCAGATGGATTTGTGGTGGTTCACTGAGCCTACCTTCCTTGTGGCTTGAAAGATTTAATTACTGCAGTGAGGCAGTGCATTGGGTAAATTGTAATGAATGGTGGTCCAGTTATTTCCTTTTCAAAGATATATTTCTTCCAAAGGGACAGCTTTCACATTGGCTTCTGAGAAAGTCTCCCTTGTGGATGAACTTTTAGGAAAAGGAATGAGAATTGGGCCTTTGTTTAAAATGTACTTGCCTTTAGTGATGGAAGAATTCCTTTCTAAGACTGTCCTGAATAGCAGATGACATATGGTCAGAGGGTTGGAGAATATTGCTTCAGTCCAGCTTTCTAATGAAATTGCTGGTGATTCTTAATGTTCTGATTAGTAGAAGATGAAGGTGATAAGAGGGGAGTACATGAGTTTGGGTTGCCATATCACAAATGGATAAGTGACATCACTAAGAGAGAGATTTGTTTTCTAACAGAAAGAGAATATAAACTGCCAGAAAAACAATCAAGCTCTTCTTTTCACCAAGACTTTGAGTCCTATTTTTAGCATTGTATGCAGCCAAAAATATGGTGCTTTTGGCTTTCTTACATGGCATTCAGAAATGTTGCCAGCTAATTTGTATGACTGCTCCCCACTTTTAAAAGAAAGTTTTTTTGAGTCTAATTTAGTTGAACATGAAAATAAAGTGGAAGTTTAAGCCCTGGAACAGGCCAAATCTTATTAGTAACTCACTGTGTGACCTTGAGTCTATTATTTAATCTTTGGGAGGGCATCTATTATTTAATCTTTGGGAGGGCATGTCTTTTAAGTATGGAAAGTAGAAATAATATATGCCCTACTTCCTCCATAGAATAGTTGGGGGAAATCAACTGAGAATATATATGTTTTTTAATGTGTTTTGTAGCTACTTCAATATAAATATTATGGGTTTCAGACCTGGGATTATATCTGTGTGGAATATTCCTGGTGTGGAAATTCCTTCCACTGACTCATATTAGCAATTCATCTCCAACTTAGTCTTAGAGAATTGTCTGGGACACTGAGAAATAGAGTGACTCATCCATAATTTCAGAGGCAGGTCTTGAAGCTGGGTCTTCATGTTTAAAAGGTTGCCTTTTCATCCACTAGACTACCTTTCCTTTCTTTGGAAACATTTATTTTAATAAGTGGATATTTATTTTATTTTCTTGAAGATCCTCCTTCTCTCCTCCCCAACCTCTATCTCAATCCCCTATTAAAAAATCAAGGAAAACAAAAGTTCTCCTTCAAATATGGATAACAAAACAAAACAAATTTGACATTGACCATGTCCAAAAAAAATCTCTCTGTACTCTGAGTCTATGGATTCGCTATCAGGAGGTTAGAAGCATGTTTCATCATGAGTCTTCTGTAATTGTGGTTGATCAGAATTCCCAAGTTTTTCAAAGGTGTTTGTTTTTATCATATAATTGTCATTGTATCTGTTGTTCTCCTGTTTTTGTCCATTTCACTCTATATCAGTTCAAACAAGTCTTCTCTGAAATCATTCCTATCATCTTTTCTTATAAAGTGGTATAATTATCATTTAGTAAGAAGTAGTTGCCTCTCTTTAGGGCTACAAATGGGTCTATTTTCTCTTTTTAGGTACCAAACAGATATTGTTTCTTTTTATTACTTTTGGATTAAGTAAAACTCAAGGCAATATATTTCATTAGTATTGTCCAATATAATTCAATATATTAAGCATCCAATGTAAGAAAAAGAGTACTGTTCTTGACATTGGGTGAATTGTAAAAATAGATAAAAATAAATCTCCTTTCATGAAGCATACAAATAATTAAAAGTACATAAGAAAGATAGGAACAAAGTGTTAAGTTATTTCAGAGCGGGGAAAAGTTATTGCCAACTGGGGTGTATGGGGAAGACTTCATGAAATAAATGACATTTGAGTTGGACTCTAAAAATGGAAAGGAATTCAGTAGGTTGAAGGGTAAGAAAAGTTTATATTATGATTCATTCAATAATTTCTCCAAGAAGATTTGAATATTTCTGCATTTTAAAGATGAAGAACATGAGGTACAAATAAACTGACAAAAACCATATAATTTATTATTTGCCATATAATAATGGCTCATGCATATATAAAATATAAGGTTTTACAAAGTATTTTCTTAGCAATAATTCTGTGGCATAGATAGACAAATATCACCCTCATTTTAAAAGTGAATAAACTGAGGCTTAATTGACTTTGCAATGGTCACATAATAAATAAGTGGTAGAGTTGAAGATCAAATTCAGATTTCCTGCCTCCTAGTTCAATGTTCTTAGTAGCAAAACACTTGAATTATAAGGATGTGTAACTTGACCCACTAGCCAGTGCCTGGCAGATAATATTAAATACTAGTTTTTATTATCATAATCATTACAGGTTGCTTTTTCATTGAGATAATTCACCTTTAACATATTTATTATTTCTGTTTTCCTAAGATATTTGACACCTTTCCCTTCTAAAAATAATTTCCTCTATATATATCTGTTAGTGAAGGAAACTCTTCTAGTAGTTCTGAATGTGTGCTAATCTAAAATCTGAACATTTTAGAAACATAGAGGTTGCTTATTTTAAACTGAACTGGAGTTCTGTTTTGAAAAGCAAAAACAAACAAATTAACACCCTACTTTTAGGTGTATTCACATGGATATAGCTTATTATGGTTCTGTCCTCTAGTGTTACAGACAATAATTCTAAGCAGTTAAATTTGTTCTACAAAACAGATCTTGAAAATTCCTATGAAAGGAGAGCTTTGAAGGTAATTCGGATGCTATTGCTTCCTCTTTTTATGGGGATTCAGGAGTTTGGAGTAGCATGGACACATTTGAAGAAATAATTGAAAGGGTCTCTTTATTGATTGAATATAATGGACAGCATAGTATAGTGGAAAGAACTCAGAGCTTAGCATCAGAAGACCTAAATTTTAAAAATATATTTATTTTTCTTTTGAATATTAATTATTTATTTTTAACATTCTCAAAAAAATTTTTTGAGTTCCAAATTCTTGCCTCTCTGTCCCCCAGTCACCTACTGAGAAGGCAAGCAATGTGATATCAATTATACATACGAAGTCACACAAGACATATTTCCATATTAGACATATTGCCTCCCTCCTAAAAATGCAAGAAAAAATAAGAAAATTGGGGAAAATATACTCAGACATTATAATTTCTCTTTCTGGAGGTAAATAGCATTTTCAACAAGAATCCTTTGAAATTGGCTTGGATCATCATATTGATAAAATAATTAAGTCTTTCACATTTGTTCATTGTTTCAATATAGCTTTTATTATATATAGTGATCTCCTAGTTTTGCTCACTTTATTTTGTATCAGTTCATATAGGTCTGGCCATGTTTTCCTGCCTCCCCCCCCCCCCCCCCCCCCCCCCCCCCCCCCCCCCCCCCCCCCCCCCCCCCCCCCCCCCCCCCGCCTTCACTCTTTCTTATAATTTCATTCTTTATGTCTAAATCATATATCCATTTCAACCTTATCTCAGTATAGGGTATTAAATGTTTGCCAATGCCTAGTTTCTGCCATACTATTTTCCATTTTTCCCTGTAATTTCTGTCAAATAGTGAGTTCTTATTCCAGAAACTGAAATCTTTGGATTTAAGGTAATAATAGTCATTGACTATTATGTTTTGTGAATCTAACCTCTTTCACCCATCAACATCTCTATTTCTTAGCCAGTTTTAGTTTTGAGACCACTGCTTTATAATATATTTTAGATCTGGTACAGCTAGACCATCTTTATTTGCATTTTTGTCATTAATTCCTTTGAAATTCTTTAATTTTTGTTTTTCAAATGAACTTTGCTATTATTTTTCTAGCTCCATAAAGTAGTTTCTTGGCAGTTTGATTGGTATGGCACTGAATAAGTAGGTTAATTTAGATAAAATTGTCATTTTTTATTACATTAGCTTGGGCTACCCATGAGCACTTGATATTCTTTCAGCTGTTTAGATATGACTTTATTTGTGTGGAAAGTGTTTTGTAATTTTGTTCATATAGTTCCTGACTTTGTCTTGGCAGGTAGTTTCCCAAGTATTTTATATTATCTACAGTTATTTTAAATGCAATTTCTTTTGTATCTCTTGCTGCTGGACTTTCTTGGTAACATATAGACATGCTGAAGATATATGTGTAGTTATTTTGTAGCCTACAACTTTGCTAAAGTTGTTAATTGTTTCTAGTAGTTTTTTTTAGTTAATTCTCTAGGATTCTCTAAGTATACCATCATATCATCTGTAAAGAGTGATAATTTTTTTTCTTCATTAACTATTCTAATTCCTTTTTTCTTTTCTTCTCTTATTGCTAAAGCTAATATTTCTAAAACAATATTGGTATAAAATAATAATGGTGATCCACAACTTTGTTTCACTTCTGATTTTTTTAGGAATGCTTTTAGTTTATCCCCATTACATGTGATGCTTGCTGATGGTTTTAGATAGTTGATACTGATCATTTTAAGGAAAATTCCATTTATTTCTATACTTCTAACATTTCATTCTTTCTTATAGCACAATAATACTACATCACAATTATATGTTATAACTTGTTCAACCATTTCCCAATTGGTGGGTATCCCCTAAACTTCCAATTCATTGTCACTACAAAAAGAGCTACTATAAATATTTTTGTACATATAGTTCCTTTTTCTCTGATTTCTTTAGAGAACAGACTTAGTACTGTCATTACTGGACCAAAGGATATGAGTTTTATAGACCTCTGGATATAAGTTCCAAATTCTCCAGAATGGTTGGACTGATTTTTAACTTTATTAACTGTTCATAATCTCATTTTCTTCTGTTTTTAAACTTTGATTTATTGTTTCTTACTATCTTGTTGAATCAACAGCTTCTTTCTTTCTTTCTTTCCTTCCTTCCTTCCTTCCTTCCTTCCTTCCTTCCTTCCTTCCTTCCTTCCTTCCTTCCTTCCTTCCTTCCTTTCTTTCTTTCTTTCTTTCTTTCTTTCTTTCTTTCTTTCTTTCTTTCTTTCTTTCTTTCTTTCTTTTTCTTTCTTTCTTTCAGGCAATTGGGGTTAAGTGACTTGCCCAGGGTCACATAGCTAGGAGATGTTAGGTGTCTGAAGTTAGATTTGAACTCAGGTCCTCCTGACTTCAGGGCTGGTGCTCTATCCATTGCACCACCTACCTGCCCCCTAGGTGTTCCTTTCTTTATTAAATGTTTGTGCTGCTTTTTGCCAAGTTGCATCCCTTCTATAATTTGTCATTTCTGAAAGGTGGGAAGTAGTACCTCAGAGTTCTTTTAATTTGCATTTCTCTAATCAGTAGTAATATAGAGCATTTTTTTTTCATATGAGTATAGCTAGCTTTGCTTTCTTTGGAAAATTGCCTTTTATATCCTTTGACCATTTGTCAATTGGAGAATGACTCTTCTTTTTATAAATTTGACTCAGTTATCTATACATATAACAAATGAGACCTCAAAGAAACTTTTCAAAAAAAAACTTTTCAAAAAAATTTTCAAATATTATTTCACTATGATAACTTTTTAGCAAAATATAATTTCCCTGATTATCTTTTAAAAATAGATTTATTTTTGCTTTTGCTTTGTCTAAGACATGATTGTTACACCTGCACTTTTTTACTTTAACTAAAGCATAGTAGAGTCCGCCTTTTTGTTTCAAATAGGTTTTTTTGTTTGTGTCTTTTTGTTTCAAATAGATTATAGACAATAGTCTTATAATAAACAAAACTCTTATAAACAATATATTGGATTCTAGTTTCTGATCTATTCTGCTGCTTCTGTTTTATTGATGAGCTTATCCCATTCACTTTTAGTTATATTTAATGTGTATTTCACGCCATTCTATTTTTCTTCTATTTATCCTTCTTTTTCTCCTTTTCTCCTGTTCTTCCTCAGAAATCTATTTTGCTTCTGATCACTGCCTCCCTTAATTTCTCTTCCTTTTTTTTTCTTTGTCATCTTTCTCTTATTCCCTTCTCATCCTATTTCCCTGTTGCATATGTTGTATTTCTATACACAATTGGGTGTGTATATATACTTTTCCCATTTTGAACCAACTCTGTTGACCATGAGGTTCAGATATTACTCGCCACCCCCTCCTCACTCTCCAGGCATTTTTTCCTTCACTATAAAAACTCTTTCTTGCATGACTCTTTTATGTGAGATAATTACCTCATTGTACTTCTCTCTTCTCCCAATGCATCCCTCTTTTTCAACTCTTGATTTAAAAAAAAAAAGATCATTCCAACATAATTGACTCACAGCCATGTCCTCTGTGTTAGCCTTCTTTTAACTATCCTAATAATGCTAAGATTCTTAGGAATTAATGTGTATTATCTTCCTTTATGGAAATGTAAATCGCTTAGTTTTATTGTCACTTATAATTTTTCTTTCATGTTTATTTATTAAATTTTTTGAGTCTTGTGTTTGAATGTCAAATGTTTATTTAGCTCTGGTATTATCATCAGGAATGCTTGAAAATGTCTTCTATTTCATTACATATCCCACCCACAAAGGGTTATGTATAATTTTTTTTTCTAGGTAGGTTATTCTTGGTTATTATCATAATTCCCTTATAGAATAACATATTCCAAGCCCTTTGCTTCTTTAATCTGGAAGCTGCTAAATCTTGCATGACTCTGACTAGTTCCATGGTATTTGAATGAGTTTTGAACATTTTTCCAATGAAATATTTCACATTTTCTTCTATTTAAAATTTTTTTTTGTTTTATTATTTCTTAATATCTCATGAAATCACTTGCCCAGTTCTAATTTTTAGGAAGTATTTTCTTCAATGTACATTTATACCTTGTTTTTCATTTGGCCAATTCTGCTTTTTAACGTTTTCTTTAGTTAATTTTTGTGCTTCTTTTCAAGCTGTTAATTGCTTGTTTCATAATTTTCTTGCATCATCATAATTTCTATTCGCAATTTTTCCTCCCTCTCTCTCTCTCCCTCCCCACTCCTTCTTTCTCTCTCTCTCCCTCCCCCCACCTTTTCCTTTCTCTCTCTCGTTGCTGAGGCAGTTGGGATTAAGTGACTTCCCCAGGGTCACACAGCTAGGAAGTGTTAAGTGTCTGAGGCAGTTATGAATTCAGGTCCTCCTGACTAAAGGAACTGGTGCTCTATCCATACACTATCATCATTTTCTTTACTCTTTCAGTAATTCATATTGGACCTGTGTCTAATTCACTTTTTTTTTTCTTTTGAGCTTTTGTTTGTGGCTGTTTTCATATTTTTGTTGTCTTCTGAGTTTGTGTCTTGTTCTTTCCTGTCACAGAGTATTTTTTTTTTTTGCTGAGGCAATTGGGGTCAAGTGACTTGCCCAGGGTCACATAGCTAGGAAGTGTCACACGTCTGAGGACAGATTTGAACTCAGGTCCTCCTGACTTCAGGGCTGGTGGTCTATCCACTGTGCCACCTAGCTGCCCCACAGTGAGTATCTTTTCATGGTCAAGCTCTTTTTTTTTGTTTGATCATTTCCAATTTATTTTTTGACTTTGAACTTTATGCTCCTCTCCTTAGGGGTATGGAATTAACGTTCTAAGCTCCAACCTTTTTCATGCTTCTGATTTCAGAGCTAGTTCTGGGGATTGCAAGTTTTCAGTCTTTCTAAGATAGTGTGATATGGGGAGAGCTGTGGTCATTGCTTTTCTGGTCTGTACTCTGGTTTTTACTCAGGAACCCTTGTTCCTTTGCAGCCACAAGTTCTAGTGCTTCTCATTGCCTTGTATTGTAAAGGCCTATCACAAATGCTCCTTTTCAGCCTGGAACTGTGACTCAGAGCTGGGTAGACAATAAAATTGCCACTCAGCACCAGATGCACCCAGTATCAGCAAAAAGTCTCCTATAATCTTTTTCTAATCAATTATCTACCTTCCTTACTATCTTTGGTCTGAGTGGTACCAAAGATGATCTTGCCATTGTTGCAGCCATCTCCAAAGTCCAAGCTGGTGTTGATACCACAGGGTTATGAGCCAAATTCCTCACCACCGCCTGTAGCTATCTCATATACCATTTTTGTCAGCTTCTTATGTCTCACCATGAACTTTTGTTGGTTCTGCCACTCCAAAATTTAATTTGAGACTTTATTTTAAAGTTGTTTAGAGAGGAATATTGGGAAAGTTCAGTTGAGTTGTTTCACCATTCAAAAGACCTAAATTTTAATCCCAGTTTTGCTGTTTGTTGACTGTGCAGATTTTGAATAATCACTTTATGTTTTTGTACTTCAAGCTTACCTAACTGTAAAATGGATTCTAAAGTACTATATATCTCACAAGATTATAAGGAAATCACTTTGTAAATTTAAAGTGTTACATAAATTTGAAATTGAAAGAGAAAAAAGTTTCAAAATTAATTAATTCAGTTAGTAAACATTTATTAAGCACTATTATGTACCAGGAATTGTGCTAAGCTCTGGAAAGATAAAGAAAAGCAAAAAACAATCTCTGCTGACAAGGAGCTTAATGGCAGAGACAACACACATACAAATTACTATGTGCAAAGAAGTCATAAATTACAGGATAAATTTAAGATAGGTTCTAAGGGAAAGATTTCTTGGGATTTTAGCTGAAACTTGAAGAGAGCTGGGGATGCCAAGAGGAGGAGGGGTGAAGAGAGCATTCTAGGCACAGATAAGAACTTCAAGTAAGAATATATGGAACTGATATGGTCTTTAATATCTTGATATCAACATGGAAAATCTCTAATAGAGTGTGCTAGGGAATCTATGTCCTATTGGATATTTTTATTAATGATATAGATGAAATACAATAATGTGCTTATCAAATTTATTGGTGTTATCTGTGAATTTAGAAGGCATAAGAGGAGGAAAAGAGAAAACAACATTTATATATCACTGACTGTGTGCTAGGCATTGTACCAAATGCTTTATAAATATTATCTGATTTGATCCCCACACAGTCCTGGGAGGAAGGTACTATTATTATCCCCATTTTATAGCAGAGGAAACTGAGGCAGACATAGCTTAAGTGACTTGTTCAGGGCTACACAACTAGTAATTGCCCAAGACAATTTCATATTCATATCTTCCTAACTCCAGGTCCAGTGCTCCACTGTGTCACCTAGATGCCTCTGCTAAAATATTTGGATGACAGGTTTAAGATCCAAAAAAAAAAATTGATGGTCTCATGCAAGGGACCAGATTTAATATGAACTTTAATCGAGACAAAAAGTCTTATATTTAGGTTCTGAAACATAAGTTTTACAAGTATAGAATAAGGAAGCTTATCTAGATTGCAGTTCATCTGAAAAAGATCTGATTATGTTAATGGATTGCAAGTGCATTATGACAGATGAACGAGGCAGTCAAAAGAGCTGTCTACATTAAGAAAGGCAGTGTCAAGGCTAAAAGAGATGACAGTTGCCTTGAACTCTGCCCTATCAAACACTATCTGGAGTTTTATGTTCAATAACAGGTGCCTTTTTTTTTTAAAGCTTTTTATTTCCAAAACATATGCATAGATAATTTTTCAACACTTTTTTTTCAACATTTTCCAAAGCATATAGCTTTGTGTCTCAGATTTTCCCCTCTTTACCCCCACCTCCTCCCGGAAATAGCAAGCAATCCAATATATGTAATACATATTAAAATATATCTTAAATGCAATATGTGTAAACATATTTATATAATTTTCTGGCTACACAATGGCTTGATAAACTGGAGATTATCTAAATGAGGGGTCTTCAGGATAATGAAGTTCATGCCATATGAGTATCAGCTAAAGAAACCCAAGTTCTATATACTGGAGAAAAAGAAAATTTAGAAAGGAGGATATATGTTAGCCCTCTACATATTGAAGAACTACTTATGAAAAAAAAAAAAAGATTTATTCCAGTTGGCAGAATGCAGTGATATGGATAATAGAAAAAAGTTACAAATAGATAGGTTTAATATCTATGGGAAAAAACCAAAGCCAATCTTTCAAACAGAAGTATATGAAAGTGAAATGCGGTGCCTCAGAAGGTGGTGAGTTCTCTTTCAATCTTAGTCTTCCTTACATAAGACTCTCCAGCTCCTGACTCCAGGTATTTTTATTGATTGTCCCCCCCATTACTAAAACTGTGTTTCTCTTCATTGCTACTTCTTGGTTTCTCTGACCTTCAAGTTTCAGCTAAAATCCTGTGTTCTATAAAAACTTGTCCTTATCTACCTTAATGTTAGTGCCTTCCTTCTGTTGGTTATCTCCAATTTATCCCATCTTTATCCTGCTTATACAAAGTTGTTTTCCCTGTTAGAATTTTTGAGAGAAGAAACTGTGTTTTGGGTTTTGTTTTGTTTTAAACTTTTCTTTACTTGCCTAACAGTACAGTGCCTAGTATATAGAAGGCATTTAATAAATGCTTATGGGTTTGAATTAAAGACTGGATGACTTCATATCTAGTATGATGTATTATTAGGTATGAGTTGGACTAAAAAGCTTCTAAAGTCCCTTTCAAATCTGAGACTTATGAATGTTGTATAAGTGCTTCCATAGATTCCCCCAAGATGTTGAAATCCTTCTTTTGCTTTAAGCTTCATCTTGGGTCACACTCCTCTAAGAAGCTTCACCAGTCCCTTCAACTCTTCCTTCAAATGCTATTATTTTCTCATTGATATTCAGACTTTACTCTTATTAGAAATAAACTCCCAAAGGCAGGACCTGGACTTGATTCTTATCTTTGCACTCTCATATTTGAAAACATTTTCCCCTAGTACTTTTCTGTAATTTGTTCAGTTTTACTCCTACTTCTGTATCCTGATAGAGATTTTTAAAAAGGGACCTATATATACAAAAAATATATATACATATCAGCTTTTTGTGGTGGCAAAGAATTGGAAGTTGAGGGAATTGAAGAATAGCTGAACAAGTTGTGGTATATGCTTGTAGTGGGATACTATTGTGTTATTAAAAAATGACAAGCAATTTGCTTTCAGAAAAACCTGGAAAAACAGATACAAAGTAAAATGAACAGGAGAACATTATACATAGTAATAGTAATATAGTACAGTAATCAACTGTGAATGACTTAGCTTTTTTCAGCAATGCAACGATCTAAAATGCTTCTGAAGGCCTTATGATGAAAAATGCTATTCACTTCCAGAGAAAGAACTTTTGGAAACTAAATTTAATTTGAAGTATATTTTTCTTTAAAACTTTTATATTTTTCTTGAGTTTTATTTTTTTTTGTTTGTGTTTTCTTTTACAACATGACTAATATAGAAATATGTTTTGTATGCCTGCACAGGTATAACCTATAACAAATTGTTTGTCTTTTCAATGAGGGGGGGATGGGAAGGAAGGAAAAGAGATTTACAACTCAAAACACTACAAAAAATACAAAAAATTGTTTTTACATGTATTTTTTAAAAATAATTTTTTAAAAAAAGAAACAATGAGGCATTGGAGTTTCAGGAAAACATGGCAAGAACTGATACAAAGTGAAGTGAGAAAAATTGAGTGATTATTATGCACAATAACATAATGTTATTGTGATCATATGTAATCAACTATGAAACACTTGGCTACTCTAAGCAATGCAATGATCCAAGACAATTCCAAATGACTCATGATGAAAAAATGATATCCATCTCCTGTGAGAGAACTAATGAACTCTGAGTACCGACTGAAGTATCATTTTCTCACTTTTTTTGTCAACATAGCTAATATGTAAAAATGATTTCACATGTATAATTAGTATCGTATAGTTTACCTTCTCAGTGGATGAAGGAGGTAAAAGGGAGGGAGAGAGTTTGTAAAGAAAAAAAGTGTTAAAAATAAATAATGAATTAAAAAAAAAAAAAGAAAAACAGTTTGATCAATGTAAAGAACAACTTGTTTGGAAACTCCTTCCACTAAAGCAACTTTTCTGTAAGTTTTGGATTTAGGGAGTTTTCTGAATTACTCAAAAGTTAAGTGGCCACACCTCTAGTATGTGTCAAAAGTAAGACTTGAACTCAGATCTTCTGGTTCCAAGATTAACTCTCTCAATACTGTGCCATGCTGTTTATGCTTCATTTGGATCCATAAATCAGTATTAAATAAGTAGGTCTTGAATTTAATTATTTTCATAGTTCTTTGTTTTCCTTAAAGAAGTACTAACCTTAGTTGTTATATATTCTTCAATAGTAGTAGTAAAAAAAAAAAAAAAAACATAATAAAAGCTAACACTTATATTGCTCTTTAAGGTTCCTAAGGTGGATATATATATATATATATATATATATATATATATATGTGTGTGTGTGTGTGTGTGTGTGTGTGTGGGTATATATACATTGTATGTGTTTATATACACATATTATATGTATATAAATTGTACATGTGTGTATATATATATTGTATGTGTTTGTGGATGTATGTATTGCATATATGTGCGTATATATCCATATTTTATGTGTATGAATATATATGCATATTGTATATATAAGTGTGTATATATATATTTACAGACTCACAATACAATCTGATTTAATACTTATACAAAGTAGTTACTGCAGGTATCACTATTTCCATTTTTAACTGATCAACAAATATTTATTGATCACTAACTATGTGCCAGGACTATGTTTAGTTCTGGGTTTACAAAGAAAAAGCAAAATTAGCCCCTGTCTTTAAGGAACTTTTATTCTAATAGAGGAGACAACATGTACATAAATACATGCAAGATATATACAAATTAGATACAGGATAACCTTAAAGGGGATAACACTAGCAGATGGAAGAACCAAGAATTCCTGGAGGAGTGGCAATTAATATGAGTCTTGAAGGAAGCCACAGATTCCATAATATAAAAGGAAGGAGGGAGAGAATTCCAGGCATGATGGATAGAAAAAGGTATAGAGGTAGGGGTAGAGAGCCTTGTGTGAGACCCAGCAAGTTCACTAGAACGGTTGGATGGAGAGAAGAAATATATAAGAAAAATGAAAAGATAGGTGGGAGGGGGGATCGAGAGAGAGATGAGGCAGGGAGAATAGTTGGGAGGGTATCATACAAGTCTAGTAAGAGATGATGAAGGTTATGTGTGTACAGATAAGGGAAGGGGATGGATGAGTACAGGAGGTGTTGTGCTGATAGAAATAAAATTTGACAGTTGATTCAATATATGGGGTGAGTGAGGAGTTGAGGATGATCCCTAAGTTCTGAATCTGGGTGACTAAAAAGATAATGGTGCTCTTGACAGTTATTGGGAAGTTTTGAACTGGGATGGAGTTAGAGGAAAAGTTCTGTTTTGGACATGTTGAGTTTGAGATAGTTAAAATGGCTAATCTATTTAGAAATGTTTGATCGGCTCTTTATGATGAGGGACTGGAGCTTAAAAAGAAGTCTGGAGTTGAATATGTAGATATCTGAGTCGTCTGTATGGAAATAAAAATTGAACCTTTGGGAGCTGATAAGATGGCCAAATGAGATAGTATAGACAATAGAAGAGGGCATAGGTTAGAGCCCGGAGGTTCACCTATATTTGGTAGGCATGATACAGATGATGATCTAGCAAAAGAGATGGAAGAAGAGTGGTAAGACAGGTCAGAAGAGAACTGGGATTGATCATAAAAACCTGGAGAGCAGAAAGCATGTAAAAAGAGAAAGAAGGTGGTCAAAAGCATCCTGTGCTACAGAGAGGTTATCTGAAAATCAGAGGGGTGACTTGCTCATATCACAATTCTAATAAGTTATCACTGACAGGATTTAAACACAAGTCTTAGCTGATTCAAAATACAGCTTCATTCTCCTCTATCCCATTCTGCTTTCAGTAAAGGAAAGACAATGTACATGTCCAATGTTGTGCATGACTTCTTGTGTGTAATGGGCATAGTATTTCCTGCCTTCTCAAGAGTGGTGGAAGAGGGGACAGAATTCAGAACTGAAAAATAAAAATTAAAAGAAGAAAAAAAGACAGTAAGATTTCTGCTGTATTATTAGCTAGCAAAAACCTGATAGCTGGTTTAGCTGGTGATGCAGAAGATAGAGTGCTGAGACTGGAGTTTGGAAGACCTGATTTCAAATTTAGCCTACAATATTTACTAATCTGTGTGATCCTTGGCAAGTCACTTGATCCCCACTTGTCTCAGTTTCCTCAGCTGTAAAATGAGGACAATAAGATCTACTTTGCCAAGTTGTGAAGATCCAATAAGATGATTTTTTTTTTTTTACAAGATCATATTTGTAAAAATACTTAGCATGGTGCCTGACTGTAGGAGGTTCTTTGGTCCCTTCCTTTGCCCTAGGCTGAGTAAGAATAAATAATATGTTAGTCACAGACTATTTAATGAGGAAATTTAAAATTTCAAATATGAAGCTTCATGCTTGGTACATATATTCTCATTTGATCCTTATAACAACAACCCTATGAAATAAAGAAAGCAAATGTTATCCCATTTGACACCTGAAGAAACTGGATCTCATAGAATCTTATTGATATTTTGGTTCAGTTTATTTAATATCTATTCTGAGCAGAATACAGGGCTAGGAACAAAAAAAGATAAAAATTATAGATAAGAAATGATCCTTATCTTCATGGAGCATACCAAATAGTAAGAAAATATGCTAGATATGCAAATGAATACAGAACTTATAGCCTACTGAGAATATGACATTTATATAAATAAGTATAATAAACACACACATATGTACAAATACACAAATACAAATATAATGCACATGCTAAAAGAGTTGCAAAAAAAAAATCTCTGTGAGATAAATCTGTAAAATTCTTGATTGAATAAGATATTGGATTAGGAAAGTTTTATGGAAGAGGCAGTATTTGAATTGGGTTTTAATAGACAGAATTGCATAGAATTGAGTTCAGTTGATTAGAAGGTGACAGAGGGAAGAGAAGCCAGGTTCAGAGAATGACCGGAAAAAGACAGAAAAGTATAAAGATAAGTAAGGTGCTTTGCAAACCACACACACACACACACACACACAGAGACATACATGCATATGTGTAGTCATTCTTTCCATTATAGGTGATTTGCTCAAGACTATACAACTGGTATGTGTATGAGGTATATAAGGAGTGGATAGGGTGTTCAGGAGGGCTAGCGCCTCTGGTGTGAGGACTTGCTGAACCTTTTTCAGGCCTACTTATCCACCTTTGGGGACTACTTGATTCACTCAACTCTTAATTGTGTCCCCAAGAAGCTATATATAGCATGTGCCGTGACCACACCCCAATAAATCATGTCTTGGCAGATGGGCTAAATTAGGTTGAGGGTAATTGGCAGGTCTCAAACTTGAATCAAATTTGAATCAAATGTTTCCCCAAGCATATAAAGACTCTTCCTGTCTCACAATGGAATAAGAAGGGGCAGCTAGGTAGTTCTGTAGATAAAGCACCAGCCCTGAAGTCAGGAGGCCCTGAGTTCAAATCTGCCCTCTGACACTTAATACTTCCTAGCTGTGTGACTGTGGGTAAGTGACTTAACCCCAATTGCCTCAGCAAAAAAACAAAAACAAAAACAATGGAATGGGAAGATGGAAAACAGTTTGTTCCATTGGCCATTATAGGCACTGTGAAGTGCTTAGAGCTTGGTCAGACATTGAAGAAGCCAAGGTCATGCACTGTATCCTGGACCATTGCCAGTAATCTTGCCTTTTGTCTTGCCATGAGACTTTGATGACTCAGCAAGAGAGAGTGAAGCTGAGGACTTTGTGCAACTCTGCTTCATTTAAATTCCATTGATGCACACAGTCAAAGCATCACTCACAATGCCATTGGTGCTCTTTGAAAATGACGGACAGACAACAACAGCTAGTGGAGTCCAGATCCTTTGACTTAAAGTCCTATTTTCTTTCCACTGTTTCATGTCCTTATAATTTGGAAATGATGCTTCATTCATAAATATACAGAAAATGGAATAAATAATAAAATACTTTATTTAAATAGGACAGATTTTAGGCAATCATAGTAGAATTTAAATCTGGAAGACATAGAAATGTCAGAGACACAGGAAGTCAGCTAACTTGGCCCCATTTTACAGAAAAGGCAACTGAGAAACAGAAAAGTGAAGTAACTTGCTTAAGATCACAAAGCTAATTAATGGCAGAGCCAGCTTTAACATGTAGGTTTATGGGTCTTATAGCATTCTTTTTCCTACCATACATGCTAGCTCTAGCTTTTGTAACAAAGTCCAAATTCATGAGAATTTTAAAAAAAAAATTATTTTTTTTCTCTATGACATATCAAAACAAAAAAACTTTTTTTTAACATTTTTAAAAGACATAATAGGATCATAGACTTAGAGGAATGGAAATCAGAAGCCACCTAGCCCAACTACCTCATTTTACTAGTGTGGCGTCTGAGGGTTAGGGAGGCTGTGTCTTGTCCAAAGTCACATGGCATTAAGATAGCAAGCTCTTTGACTTCAAACTAATTACTACTTCCTATTTTTATTGGCTTCTTACCAATTTCAGAATTTCTTTACCTTGTGGTTTTTTTTAATTTGAGATAAAAACTACTTTGTACTTTCTATTAAGAAAGGATAGTATTGCTTATTAATAAATTAAATTTGAAGTATTCACAGCAACAAATGTTTGTTGAATTGAATAGTTTACTCCAGTGGTAACCACTTATTGAGTAACATAAAGTGATATAATGGTTGAATATTGCTTAGTATTATCTTCCATATTACATTTTAAAATGATTAATATAAATGCACATCTCTTTCCTGAAACAGTTGGTTTATAAACAGAATTTTCTATATACAGCTGAAACATTTATTTTGCCTTATGCTCTTGGCTCAGAAATGCTAACTATCATAAACTGTGATCCCACTAGGAAAAAAAAAACTGGCTTCCTCATCATTGCTTTTTTCCCTTGACTGCTTTAATTTTTTTCTAGTTGCAATTCAGTGCTTAGAGACAGTTTTCAAGATCAGCCCAGAAGATACTCACCTTGCTGTATCACAACCGCTGACAGAAATGTTCACAAATTCCTTCTGTAAGGTAAGCTTGATATGATCTTCTTCTTTTGTGACTGATTCAAGTGTGACTAGAATTGATGCTGTGTGAATGGTGTAATTGTGGAGTCAGATGTTTGGGTAACAAAGTACTCCCAGAGAGCATTAGGGTCCTATGGGTACCATCTAGTGCTCTTCAGTTAGTTAATTGTTCAGTAGTTAACTGAATTTCATACATTGGGGGGAGGAATTTTCCCTCCCTTCTCTCCCTCCCTTTCTCTCTCTCCTGCTTCCCCTTCCTCCTCCTCCTCCTTCTTCTACTTTCCTCCTTCTTCCCTCCCCCTTCCTTCTTTCCTCCCTCCTTCCCTTTCTTTCTTTTTCTCTCTTTCTTTCTTTCTCTTCCTCCTGCCTTTCCATCCCTCTTCCTTCCTTTTTCTTTCTTCTCTTTCTCTTCCATCTCTCCATCTTGCCCTTTCCTCTCTGCCTCCCCCTCCTTTTGCCTCACTTCTCTCCCCTACATCCTTCCCTTTTACTTTTCCTCTCTCCCTTCCCTGTTGATTCCGTAATTGAGAGGGAAGCCTCTCCAAGTAGTAAGCGTCTAAGGAGTTCAAACACTTTAAAAAATTTATAAAGCAGCTGGCCTTTTCTGAAACATAGGGCACAACTACATGAAAAAATACCACTTGGTTAAAATTAGTTGTAGTTCAATGAAGTCATAGATATTTGAAGTATTACAGAAAGAAAAAATGGGTACATGACACAGCCATAGGGAATGATGTTCACACCATTTCTGGTGCAGGTTTCATCTCATCTTGCTATTGGCAAGAACTAACAATTGAAGTAAATGTGTATAACATAACATTGAAACCCAGGTTTTCTCACTCATAGTCCAAAGAATTTTTCCACATGAGTTCTATTCCAAAGGTTTTTTCACTTCTAGTCTTTTTTGGAAACATACTATAAAACAATGAAAATTTCCAACATTGGTCTTGTTTTGTACAAAAATCTGTTCCCTCTTTCAACTCTGTCATTCACCTCATTAGACTTGGTCTTCTGTATGCTGGGGACAGTTTACTTATATCTTTGATATTGGCTGCCTCCAGATTTGAAGCTCTCCAAAGTGAGAATTGAAAGGTATCCATTATGCTAGGTATGGGACAGGTATTCTTTACACATAAAAGAGATGTTAAGTAAGAATTATTCATAAATATGCATTTAACTGTTGTCAAAGTTAAAATAGAATTCAGTAACCTCAAATAGTGTTGCAATTTTTGTGGAAGTCTTATACTAAAAACTCATTGTTTTTATATTTTAACTAAATACGTAATGCATTTTGTGGGCATGGCTATGAGGCATTTTATACTTTACCTCACTTCTGTGCTACCCTAACAGTTTTTTGGCATTCTCTTGCCAATGGTAATCTTCTCTGATAGTCAAGAAATTTTTTTTTTTTTACATTATTTCCAATGGAGCTGTGGACTTCTCAGACCCACAAGTTTATCTCTGAGCCTGGGCAGATCTATCTTGGGATGTATGTTTCTACACATACTCCCTGTAGGAAGTAATATAAAGTAGGAAAAACAAAAAGCAGCCAGGATCTCATGTGCAAGTTTATTTACTTGAATCTATCTTCAATTTGGAACTGGCACAGCTAGGAATAAAAACTGGCCTATCCTCCATCTGGAAGTCTCAGGGTTAATGATGTTACCCAAGAAAGTCCAAAGAAGAAAGTGAGCTAGAAGTTGTTAACTGACACAGCACCTTACCCCTCTGATAGGTGCAGGAGGTAAGAGAGGATCAGTCATTCAGTAAGTATTTATTAAGGGTTTGCTAAGTGCCAAGAACTGAACAAAGCTGAGGGAGGGGGACAAAAAGGCAAAAACCCTAGTTTCTGCAAGGCCTTTCAGGAAAACATGATATTTGAGCTCAGTCTTAAAGGAAACTGGGGGAACCAGGAGATAGAGGTGTGGAGGGAAAACATGGGGGAAGGTAGGGCAAATGTGTAAAGTTGCAAGATAGAATAGAATGTGTGAGGCTAATTTAGCTGGATGGTGTAGTATATGGAATCTGTCATTCAGTAAACATTTATTAAATGCCTACTATGTTCTAGGCATTATGCCAAATATCATTTCATTAAGTATGTTTGCTACCAAAAAGTCTGCAAACATATGCCTAAAATTGAATAATTTAGAAAACAAAAGAAGAAAGTTGACTTTTTTGCATTCTGCTCTTCCCCTTCTTTTAAATCCAACTTAAATGAAATTAGTCTCCAAGTCATATGATGGTCAAATTTACCTCCAGCTCATGAGAGGTGGTTTTAGCTGACTTTATAAAATTGGAATTATATCATTTAAATGGAACATTCCACTTTTGGGGATCTAGAAAGAATAAGTTATAATTTAGTTTCTAATATTAACTTATTAAAAATAACATTATCAAATATGATATATTATATATAATACAATAATATTACTAAATACTAAATATTACTAAAGCTTGAAGTTTTTAAAAAGTTAAAAAAAAATGTATCCATTACTTTGTCTGGGTTTGCTAGACGTTTAGAACTAAAACAGCAAAACCCCTAAAAACCCTGAAATATTCAGAGGAGGGAATGCAAGGCTGTTCCAAACTTGTTTTCATCTTATATAGCTATTTTAACTAATTGTAGCTGTTTCCTATTAGACTTTCAGCAGAATTATAATATGCTTTTTTTTTATTCCTTGAGTTTACTTGTTTGACTTAAAACAAGAAAAAAAACTTAATGATTTATCTAAAAACTCAATGGTGAGATTCAGATGTTTTATTAATAATCCTTAACTTTTAGTCTGACTAGCATTTATTAAATGCTTACTTATAAGAGAGGTACTAACTATGCTAGCAGCTGGGAATAAAAAAACAAAACTATTAGCAGTTCTTTCCCTCAATGAAATAGGTAATATTTATAGCATTTTAAAATTACACATACTTTAATTTTAATAACATTGACTCACAGTTAATGAATTTATTATGAGCATTACAATTATAAACCATATTTTCTGGAAAATTATAAATAGTTTTATATACTTGAAAAGGTTAATCCAAGATAAAAATAAGCATGAAACTTTACATGTAAGCAGGTAGTGAAATACAGGCTCTTCATGTGTCTCTTGAGATACTGGATTGTTTTATGTTTGTGATTTTTACTAGTGCTGCCTGTTGAGTATTTTTTTGGTTGGTTGTAGGTCTACTCATAAAAAATCTGAATAAATGGTAGGGATTGATACCATAGAATGGTTTCTATAGCTGATGGATGATGTATGATCACAATCTTTAATTTGGCATTATTTTGATAGAGGTTCTGTTGGATGAATCTTTGTTGGCTTAAATGGAAATCACATTGATTTTTTTAAAAAATGTTTCAGAATGACATTTTGCCACTCTCAAATTCTTTGCCTGAAGATGTGGGGAAAGCAGATCAATTGAAGGATGAAGGTGAGTAATTCCTAGGCAAAATTGCTTTTCTCAGAACCTCTATTGAAACTGGCCCTGAAGTATTAGAAAAGGGGTAAGAGGAAGAGTTTGGGTATGCTTTTCTGGGGCACACCACCACAGTTAACTTATTAGCCAATCAAAATTCATATCAGAATGTCAGAGCAGAAATGTACTGGCTATGGCCAGAGTTGAGATAAGGCATTTCTATGTCCAAAGTAGGGTTCAAAAATTGAGTTCTCTTTGTGTTACTGTCCATGGCAAGCTTTAAATATTCACTTTAATCAGCAATTTGGTTTACAATCAAATTAATTTCTCTAAACTATGAAGAATGGAATTTTCTGCCATCAAAATATGTTCATTTAGATTAAATAATATTTTTAAAGAGTCTTTGTGTTACCTTGAATTTTGAACTACTTAAATTTGAACTATTGAACCAAATCACTTTAACCCTATTTGCCTCAGTTTCCTCATCTGTAAAATGATAGAACCACAAAAAGTCTATACAATGAGAGATGATTCCTAGGCAGTACAGGTGGATCTTCTTTTAAAAAATTCATTATAAGAAAATGTAAACTTATACAACAGATAACTTAGACTTCTATTACTTGTATCGTATTATAAGATATATGATAGTTTGTTAGGAATTTTCTGTGTAATGATAATTGACTTCATAATGACACAAAGGTCCTGTGAGATCTTTACACTAAGTGCATTGGACTAGATGACTTCAAAGGTCCTTTTTAGCTCTAAATGTATGATTAAGATGACTTCTTTGTCAAATGAGGCTGAATTTATATCAGTATTGTTTGATTTGAAGTGTTTTACTGTATTTTTATTCTTTAAAATTGGCATATATATATATATATATATATATATATATAGCATATGAGGTAAATGATTAACCAAAATAGTTGAGTAAGGAGTTTTGATTTCCTGACCATGATAAATAAGAGAGATTATATAAGATAATTATTTGCTTTGAAGAATACAAATATAACAATAAGTAGTAGATACTTATTAAGTTCCTATGATCCCAAACTGATCCCTTACACAAAAACATGTCTTTCAAATAGTTTTTTGGAATGATTCTTTATAGTTGTGAAACATTTAAGTCCCTGAAGAATGAAAACTGCTGATCATCGAAAAGAAATTGGAGACATGTAGTGGGTGCAAATAGCCCAGGTTACAAAGGCATGAAAAGCATGAAAAAGTTGTATGCCGTAGAAGTATAAAATTAGAAAAGCTGGTGGATTCTATGTAGGAAATATTTAGGGAGGATGTGGATTAAGTCAGTCCTGCTAATTTATAGGAATAATTAAAGATGATCTTAAAGTTACAAATGTGAGATACCTTGAATGGTGATTAGGTTAGAGGGAGGAACAGACAGGGGAAAATCATAAGGTCACTGTTGAATAGGTTGACTGGAGAAGTTGGTGGGATATCCAAGAAAAGAATTCCTGAAGGCAGTTTGAGATATGTTCTGAAAATCAAAGGAAAGGTCAACAACTAGAGGTTTAGGTTTGGGAATCATTTGCATGGAGATGGTATCAAAATAATGGGAGTGAATGAAATTGCCAAGAGAGAATATGGAGTGGAAAGAGACAAAAACTGAAAACAAAGAATTCAGAAGAAAATGATTCAGTGAAAAAAAAAATAATAAAAGAGAAGTGATTAGAGAAAGAGATGGAGAGCCAGGAATGTATGATGTTTCTGAAGCCAGGAGAGAAAACCAGTATTCAAGAAGAGAGTGATAGTCAACCATTTCAAAGCTTGAGAATGGTCAGAGAGGATTAGGATAGAAAAAGGTCACTGTACTTCTAATTGGCATTTGTTTCTATGATGACCTAGTAATACAAAGGAAAGCAGTTTTGGTCAACACAGTGACTAAACATGAGTATAGATGACAACTTTAGAAGGCTGACAGTAATGCATGTCTCCTATCTCTTAATAGAGATGGATGGGATGGATTAGAGGTGCACAATGAGACATGAAAATCAGATACTGATTTGTTGGATCATTTTATTTAAATACACTTACTTGTTCCAAAGTGGAGAATCCTTAATGGTTAGTAAGAATGGTATAAAAAGAAGGAAGGAGTATTAATAAAGCTTTAAAAACACAGAGGAAAAAAAAAACAATAGAAGAAAGTTTGTAGGGGAATGGAGAAAACCAGGGAAATTTTTTACTACTTTGGTAAATTTAATTATGCTTTAAGTACTACACATGACAGAAGTTGAATGATTCATATAATATCTTTTTTGTTCTTTAAATATTAAAATGTTTGTGCTGCTAAGTTCATAAGAAAAAAATGTTATTTTTTAAAAAAGATGACCTTAAGATCATCTTCTGCAATGACTTGTTCAGCAAGCTTAACTATAAAAAGAGGCAAGAAAAACTGGACAATAGTTAAATAGAATGGAAAGGAAAGGAGATGGAATTTTTTGAAGATTGATGGGGAAAAACAAAGTGGATGAAGATTGGCTGTTGTTCATAAAGTCATATATAGATGGGTGGTCAACCCCTCAATTTGGTCTATCACTACATAGATCTTAGACAGAGACTGCTTAAAGACAATAAACTTAAAGACAAACATTGAACTGAAAGGATAAGGGAATAAGATTGTCTTTGGGAAATTTCATGGTGCTCTTAATCACCTCAAGCTACTTCTTCAAACATCTTTTTTCTTTTTTTTTTTAAATCAGTATTCTTCTAGTGGATTTATATGGTTGCAAGTCATGGAATTCTAAAGAATTAAAACTTCATATCACTTAAAAGACAAGGCGCATGCTGAGTATGAGTAAGATCCATATTACCTATAAACAGTTGTGCGGGAGAAGCACTGTAAAAAATAAAATCAGAAAAATGTATTAGTGGGAAAAAAAGGAAGGCCAGTCATGTATAAATGATAATTGATGGATAACTTTGGTGCTCCATTAGTATCAATACAATGTCTTAGAGGATAGTCCCAACAAGTTGGATGGACTTCCCTATGGAGTACTTATAGGAGATTATAGATAATAATGACAGAATGAGAAAGCATGTATTGGTCTCATTCTATCTACATGAATGGACAATATGTTTCTTTACAGGTTTCAAATTTTACTCTTTAAGATTTGGCTCAATTGCCAACTCCTATGTGAAGCCATCCTTGATCCTTCCAGATAAAAGGCAACTTTCATTTTAAAAAAATTTCTCTAGAATCCTATTCAACAAGAACTGAATCATTTTTATTATTCATATTACATACAGTGCCTTGCCTATTGTAGATCCTTGCTAAATGTCATTTAGTCAAATTTACAAATGACAATGTCGTTTAGTCAATTTGTCAAATACAAATTGAATGTGGAAATTTCTAATTATGGTATCAGGTACAAATGGAAAGGAAGGTTATGAACCAGAGACTAAAAATTTGTAATCTAAATAATGAAAAAATTGGGAGATCAGTGAGTAATAATAATAAGGATTGGGAGAGAGTGGTATAAGTAGATTGTATAGACCTACTCAAGTGCTAGAGATATAAATAAAAAAAAGCTAGACACTTCTCCTTCGCAAAGAGCTTACATTTTAATAGTGGGAGTTTCATAGGTATTTTACCTGCTAGACTGCTTCTGGACATATCTGGTTTGTACTCAAATCCATTCCTGTTTGGCAAGGTCTAATTCCTGTCGTTAACATGAAAAATACAGGGGTCACCTTGATAACTAGATCAAGCATTAGAGCAAATTTAAGTGGAAGAATTTTGGATTAAAAATAATAAATTATATTCAATATTTAATATCTAATTCTCCATCTCTACAAAGGATCAGGTTCACATAATATTGGTTAGTTTTTCTGAACTTTTTTTTCTCTTGTTTATTTTTTTGCCATAAAGGATGACTCAGAGAGAAGGGAGAACATAGGCATGCATTGGAAAATGTAGACTATTTAAAACCAAAAAGCAATTTTTAAAAAAATCTCATTTAAAAACAACATATTAAGCTGCTGCTTTTCAGAACTCTATTATGTATAAAGGAAGATATATTGATAGAAGGGAGCCAAGGTCCTCCATAGCTTATATATATATATCTCTGGGCCCCAGTTTCTTTATGTAGAAAATGATCTGTAAGGGCTCTTTTTGTTTTAAATTTTATGATTCCATAATTCTTTGCCCAAAACTCTTATGGGGGGAAGGAAAGGGAACAACTCTAGAATGGAGGTGAGGAGGAGGCTATGTTGATTGAGTGAGAACAGTAAATTCTCTGCCACCTATGCAAAGAACTGACTCTTTTGAAGTATTGAGGAACCTATTACAGGAAACAGATCCTAATGTCCTAACTTGTGAATGAGAACTAATGAAAGTCCCTGTGGTAGCCAGAATACTTATTTAGGGAACATGCTGTGCGTTAAAAATAAATTAAAAAAAAAAAACTATGCATTCCCCTCACTCCTACTTTCAGGCCTACTTTAGCCTTCTTTTCAGTTTTCAGTGAAAAAAAGGTAATTTGGTGCAGAGTCATATGCCCAGCAGTGACAGAACTGCTCTTCCTACCCATAGGCTATTTCCCTTAGAGCCTGGGGTATTCTTCTATTCCCTCTGGCCTTGATCCGGAGTGCTGACTCATGGAAAACATTCAGCAATTCCTTGTGAGAGAGCTAATCCATTTCCTACTTTTGTTCTAGGATTCATCTCAAAGGCATAAGCTAACTACTTTTAGGGCAGAAAGGTGGTGCAGTAGATAGAACACTGAGCCTGAAGTTAGGAAGACTCATCAGGTCAAATCAAGTAAGTGTGTGACTCTGGGCAAGTCATTTAATCCCACTTGCCTCAATTTCCTCATTTGTAAAATGAGCTGGAGAAGAAAATGAGAAATCATTTTAGTATCTTTATAAAGAAAACTCCAAATGGTGCCACAGTGAGCTGAACACAACTGAAAACAGCTAAATAACAACACTTTTAAGAACCAGGATATGAAGCACTTGTTTGTTTCTTTAAAAAATATATATTTATTTAACATTTTCCCCAATTAAATTTTTTTAAAATTGCAGTTATTTTTTAAATTTTTGGATTCTAGATTCTCTTCTTTATCCCCACCCACAATTAAGAAATCACGTGTGAAATTATGCAAACCATCTCCATAAAAGTCAAGTTGTAAAAGAATACATAGGTCTTTTACTCTAATGAAAATTAAAATCTTCCAAAAAAAAAAAAAGTTAAAAAAAGAGAGATTAGAGAGAGAGAATTCTTCAGTAGGTATGCAGACACAATCAGTTCCTTCTGTGGGTATGGATAGGATTTTTCATTATAAGTCCTTCAGAGTAGTTGTATATGATTGTACTACTAAGAATAGCAAAGTCATTTACAGCTAGTCATCTCAGAATATTGCTATTACTTTGTATACAGTACCTGTCATTTTGTTTATGGAGTTTATGGAGGATTTTCCATGTGTTGTTTATTTGTTTGTTTGTTTGTTTTCTGAGAGCATCCAGAATCCAGCATTATCCATGATCCAGCATCATCATTTCCCTCAGAACAATAATATTCCATTACAAACTCAAGTGTTTGTTTCTAACAAATATGTTGGTTTCTCTACTTTCAAAAATGATTTCTCCTAAAACTTGCTAACAACAGCATACCCTAAAATTTGAATGGAATGATTTTGATGAAGCACAAGAAAAAAAAAAAAAACAAATAAGAGGAAATAAGAAACTATTTAATATAAAATACTGAATGAGGCTTTTTATTTATGTAGCTGTAAATGTTCATAGAGTTCATAGAGTTGGTCTCTAATAGCTATCACAAAGACTGACTTTGATCTTCATAGTAACACAGTTGACTGAAGAGCATAAAGGACTATGTTGTCTCACTGTGTTTATTGTTTCATTTTTTCCTGATAATTTAAATTTTACTTTTTTAAAAAAAAATCTATATTTAACAGTGTTTTCAAATTTTGAATTCCAAATTTCTTTCCTCCTTCCTACCCTCTTCCCCACCCACTGAGAAGGCAATTATACATGTGAAATTATATAAGATATATTTCCATATTAGATATATTGCAAGAAAAATAAAGTGAGAAAATCATATTTCAACTTTTACTAACAATTTATTAGTTTTCTCTTTGGAGTTGGATAGCATTTCTTCATTAGGAGTTCTTTGGAAAAATCTTTAACAGTTGATCATCATTACAACATTTCTGTTGCTATACACAATGATCTCTCACTTCTTGCTTCACCTTGCTTTTGTTCATATAGGTCTTGCCATGTTTTTTTTTTTTTTTATAATCACTACTTTTACCATTTCTTGTCGCATAGTATTACTCCATTAAATTCATATGCCATAACTTGGTTAGCCGTTTCCCCAATTGATGAGCATTCCCTCAATATCCAATTCTTTGCCTTCACAAAAGAGCTGTAATAAATATTTCTGTACAAATAGATCCTTTTCCTTTTCCTTTGATATCTTTGAGGTACAGACCTAGTAGTGGTATTGCAGGTCAAAAGATATACATATTTTGGGCATAGTTTCAAATTGTTCATAAGTTCACTAGGGGAAGTATTTTACTCTCATCCCTCCAGCATTTGTAATTTGTGATAGAAATGTGAAGTGATACCTCAGAGTTGTTTTAATTTCAATTTATTAAAATCAAGAATGATTTGAAACATTTTTATGTGATTGTGAATATTTTTGATTTCTTCTGAAAACTGATCACATCCTTTGACTATCAACTGGGGAATGGCTCTTGTTTTTATAAATTTGATTAATTTCTATACTTAGTATATATTTGAGAAATGGTATATTTACCTGGGAAACTTTCTGGAATTAAAAAAAATATATTATTTCATTATTTATGGTACTGTTTAGCAAAATGCAGTTTCCCTGATTATCTCTTTTAATTAGGTCTCTCTCGCTTTCTTTTTTTTTTTTTTTTTTTTTTGGCTTTATTTTGTCCGAGATCATGATTGATATCCCTGCCTTTTTTGTTTCAGTTGAAGCATAATAAATTCTGTACCAGTCCTTTATTTTAACTCTGTGTTTCTTTCTATTTCAGGTATGTCTCTTATAAACAGCATATTCTTGGATTCTGGTTTCTAATTCACTCTCTCTCTCTGTGTCTCTGTGTTTCTCTGCCTCTCTATCTCTCTTCTTCCCCCATTCTCTCCATTCTCCCTTCTCTCTTCCCTTTCCCCCCCTCCTGAAAAGTCTATTTTGTTTTTAACTAGTGCCTCCTTTAATCCACCCTTCTTATTATCATCTCCTTTCCCCCTTTCTCTTATCTCCACCTCCCCCCTCCTTTTTTCTTTTGGGTAAGTTATATTTCTATACACAGCTGAATGTGTATATATATTCTTCCCACTTTGAACCAGTTCCAGTGAGAGTAAGGTTCAAACATTGTTCATTTTCCATTTTCCTCTCCACTATAAAAGCTCTTATTTCCATGCTTCTTTTATATAAGAAAAATTTCTCCATTTTGTCTTTCTCTTCCATCTTCTCCCAATACATCCCTCTTTCTCACTGCTTCAGTTTTTGGAAATCATTTTTAACATTATTGACTCATACCCATTCCTTCTATGTAAAATGCCTTTTACTTTGATAATGTTTTTTAGGAGTTAAGTGTATTATCTTCCCATACAGGAATGTCAACAATTTAACTTTACTGAGTCCCTTATGATTACTCTTTCTGGTTTCCTTTCTTATGTTTCTCTTGAGTCTTTTGTTTGAATGCCACATTTTCTAGTCAGCTCTGTTTTTTCATCAGGAATGTTTGGAAATTCTTTATTTCATTAAATATCCATTTTTTCCTCTGAAGGATTACACTCAGTTTTTTCTGGGTAGGTGATTTTTGATTGTAAAACTAACTCTTTTGCATTCTGGAATATCATATTCCAAATTTGCCACTTCTTTGATATGGGGCCGTCAAATCTTGTGTGGGTCTGATGGTGGTAGTGTTTCTGAAGAAGTCATCTGACCCCGTTCGGGGTTTTCTTGTCAAGGACAATGGAGTGGTTTGCAGTTTCCTTCTTCAGTTCATTTTAGAGATGAAGAAATGGAGATAATTGGATTTAAGTGACTCATGTGAGATCACCTGCTAGTAAGTGAGGCCAGTTAACTCAAGAAGATAGCTTCCTGACTCCGGGTTCTGCACTCTATCCACTATGCCACCTAGCTGCCTATATTCTGACTTTGACTACATGATATTTGATTTGCTTCCTTCTGGCTGCTTGAAATATATTTTTTCTTTGATCTTAGAGCTCAAGAATATTCATGAGAGTTTTAATATTGGGAATTCTTTCAGGAGGTCATTAGTGGATTAAATTAGTGGATCTGAAGACAGAGCAGTTTTTCTTGATAATTTCTTTAAATATGATGTTTAGGGTCTTTCTTTGACCATGGCTTTCAGGTAGTTCATTATTTCTTAAATTATTTCTCCTCAATTTATTTTCCAAGTTTTTTTCTAATGAAAAAATTTTACATTTTCTTCTGTTTTTCATTCTATTTTTTTTTTTTTGTCTTATAGTTTCTTGATATTTCATGAATCATGGAGTCCTTAGCTTCTGCTTGTCCAATTCTAATTTTTAAGGAATTGTTTTCTTCAGTGAGATTTTGTATCTTTTTTTCCATTTGGGCAATTCTGTTTTTTAAAGGAGTTTTTTTTTTCCTTATGAATTTTTGTATCTCTTTTACCATAAAATCAAGTCTGTTTTTTAAGGTGTTATTTTCTTCAGTATTTGTGTGTGTGTGTGTGTGTGTGTGTGTGTGTGTGTGTGCTGCTTTTACCTAGGTTTTAATTTTCTTTTCATAATTTTTTTTTGCATCACTTATTTCTTTTCTCAATTTTTCCTCTATCACTCTTATCTCTTTCAGTAATTTTTGTCAGACTTGGATTCAACTAGCATTTTTCTTTGAGGCTTTGGTTTAGATGTTTTTATATTGATGTCATCATTTGAGTTTGTGTCTTGGTCTTTCCTGCCACCATTGTAGCTTTTTATGATCAAATTCTTTTTTTTGTTGTTGTTATTGTTTTTGCTTATTTTCCAGCCAATTTCTTTTCTTTGAACTTTATTTTAAAACTGGACTCTGGACTCTGCTTACCTGAGAATGGGGAAGTACTGATACAAGCTTTAGGTTTTTTTGTGCTGTTATTTTCAGAGCTGGTTCTGGTTTTTGGTTTTTCCAGGGTGGTGTACTAGGAGAGGTATGGTCACTGCACTCCCAGTCTGTGCTTAGGTCTTTACCAATGAAAGGCTGTGTGGGCTTTAGCTCTTCTTTGTCTTGGAAATGTAATGAGGGCTCCTTCCCCCTTGTGACTGATCACCTGTGCTCTTCTACGTGGCTGAAGCTATGATCCAGAACTACATATGAGTAATGTTGCTGTCAGTCAGCACCTGCTGTAGCTAGTGTCAACAAAGGTTCTCCTGTAATTTATTTCTGATCATTTATCTGACTGATTTGCCATCTCTGGACTGAGAACATCTGAAGCTGCTGCTGCTGCAGTCACTGTTGCTGTTGCTGTGGCTACTGTTGCTGTGGCTTCAGAGTGTGTTGACTCTGGACAGACTTATACCAGACCTCTACCCTGATGTACAGACTTCTCCTGCTGACCTCTTAAGTTTCTTCAGGCCAGAAAAATGTCTCATCTTGACATTTTGCTGACTCTGTTGCTCCAAAAGTTTGATTTCTATTATTTCATTTTTTAAAAAGTGATTTGATAAAGCAAAAGTCAGATAATCCCTGAGGTACTTTGTTCAGGACACCATGAGTGTATTATCAAGCAAGGCATAAAACAGGGAGATATATGCTTACCAAGAATTTTTACTGCTTTCATGGAGAATGTTGAATAGTAGAGTCTAAATGAAAGAATGAAAACCTATGATATGGGGCCTTCATATTGTCTTAATTGCATCAAGTCTCAAATACTACAGAATTCTTAAGCAAGGTCCACTACTATTCAAAAGTTCCTTACAGGCAAAACTTAATGAGTAAAGAATAATTTTTTTTCTAGATTGTGCTATGAAGGTGAGTACACAACTCATGTTTGATTGTCTGTCAGTGAATGTATCTTAGAATAGTCCTATAGTTGTACAATGATCTGTGTCCATGAATTTAATAGATAGAGAAAATCAGGCTGACTTGGCTTTCAAAGACTTTAATAATCCCAAGCTTCCCCTGTCACACAAACCAATCTTTTAACACCAGTATTTTTTTGGTGATATATTATGATGGCAAATAATGGAATTCTGCCATGTAGGGAAGCAAAATCAAAAGACAGTGTTAGCTATGTACATTGCTAATGGTAAATTGGTGTAAGACTTAGTCTGAATGATGTAGGGGATGGGGAGGGAGGGAATAAAAAGGAAGATAGGGAAAGTATCTGAGCCAGTAGAAAAAGGAAGAGAGAGCATATGAAGAGAGAGCCCAAGTCCTGCACAGGTCCTTGTGGAATGTTAAAAGATCTTAAAGAAGGCCCCAAATGGGTTGGGTGCTTTAATGAAACCATGAAATGAGAGTTGAACAGGACGCAAGAAATTATTGCTAGTTTGAATTTTCACCATTAAAAAAAATTCAAATTGAAATCAAATAAGTTGGAATGATAATTGGAGAACATTTAATTAGTTAGATTGACATGATCAATCAAACCCATCCCTAAAATACAGTAATAGCATTTTGAAACATTAAATGCAAGCCTGGTCATGTTTCAAAGTTGGTTCATTGATTTTATATTTGATTATGTGATATTTGGAGCAAATTTTGGTTGCAAATGACATGGCCTGAATAATGAATCATATTCCATATTGCCTTTTTCTTTCTATAGTGTCTGTTAGGATGGCATATAGATGATCACAGGATTATAAATGTTAATGTAGAGGGGACTTTTGGTGACATCCAGTTCAACACTTTCTACAAATAAGGAAATTGAGAAGTGAAGCTGTGGTGTTTTCTTCTTTTGTATAATATATGATGGTTTTTTCTGGGAGAGCAGGTTTCTTGGGGAGGTTTTTTGGAAGCAACCTTAGTTTCAGTTCAGAGTAATAATCACTCCAAATACAGCCAGCTGATAAAATCCAAACGTTTATTTCTTATCTCTTTCCTTGGGCCTGGTTAGCTTTCTTAGAGTCCTATCTCTCTGCTTGGTTCCAAGCTCTTGTGGCTTGTCCTTTGCCTCTACTTTCTTCAGCCTCCAGCCAGCACAAAGGTGGAAGATGGAATGAATCTGTCTCCGCCTCTGAGAGTGGGCTTCTGTATCTCCCAGAGTGCTCTTTGGCCCTGAGAGCTTCTTGCTTATATGCTGTACACCGAGTACACACCAATCATTATATCACTGGGAAACCATTATTTGTTGTAGGATTAAATCAATGCTAACATTGTCTCCTCAATTCCACTTAGTATCTTGTTTCAACTTCTTGCCCATAACATCTCCTTGTAGGATCAGATCAATCATACTGAACCATGCTAAATTAGATAATTATTGTCTCTATCAACTCTAATGAGTTAACACTTTGTAAGGATTTCAATATGAAGCAATTTTACCATGATGCTATGAGGTAGTAAATGGCAGACTCAGCATTCAAATCATGCCCTCTAAAAGTGTGTTTGTCTTGTACATATATAGCAATTTATATTTTGGTTCTTTCATTAGAACTCATTGAGGACAAGGATTATATTTTTGCCCTTTTTTTGTATGCCCAGGCTTTAGCACATAATAAATCATTAAATAGTGCTCATTGACTAATTGACTTTAACTCCAAATCCATCTGCCATTTGGAGGTTTTATTATTTGCTTTTCTGAAATGTCTATATATTCCCTATAAAACCTCAGTTTTTGCACTGGGCAGACTCCATGTAGGGGGGTTCTGTTCTGATACAAAGAGCAGCAAATCTTGAATTAACTCACCACATTTGTCTTTTTCCTATATTTCCCATGTTGTGAGAAAAGTAAGCTGGCATCTTCATAGACTTTTGTTTTGCTCTGTTTTGTTTTAAATGGATTATGCCATGTGTGTTGGGGGGAGGGGAAGATCATCCAAGCAGATTATTGCATATGTTCTTATCTCAGAATACATATTTTTAACTTATTTGTCTATAATCAGGATCTTTAGTCAACTCCTTATTTTGACATTTATATAACATGTAAGATAATCTTTCTTTCTCAGAAGAACTTGGGTGAGCTTAGGGAAAATTCTTATTATTTTGTCCTGCTAGATAACCTAAGGACAAATGTTCATTACATTATAACTTGGATGTGTTCCTAAGGGGTTGATTATAAATCAGTTTTTTGGGTGTGACTTAAATCTTTTCATCTGTCCAATATAATTTCAAACATAGATAATGTTTATTTGTTCCTTACTTACTGTTGTATTAAAGAGCATGTCTGTAAGATATTGTACCTTCTCTGAACTCTAGAGAGATGATATATAAGTAAACAGTTAGACTTATTAGGAGAGATTTATGAATTAAATGAATTAAAGAAAATTTTGTAGTGAAAGTCTTCTGTCCTTTTTCTTTCCCATTCATATTCTTCCTGTTCCCAAGAAACATACCTCCCTAAATTATATATGGTAGAAGTTTGGGTTTCCTTCTGTTGGTTTTCTTAAATTATGTGGGACACATTTCTCTGCTAATAGGGATACTCATTTTATCCATTGTGCTAGCTACCTTAGTCATTTGTCAACTCATTTAAATTAATGTCATTGCATTTGCTTGATTGTTTGGTTTAAAAAGTGCCAATGAATGATATACTTTAGCCCTTAAAAATATCCCAACTATACACTGCCATAATAAATCCATCATTTGTCCTTTATCTCTTATTGCAAGGCATTTTATTGTCAAGAGTAGTATGTTAAAACTTCAGTATTCTTGCAAAAAATATTCTGAAATAGTTGATCATATTACTTAGCAGAGAAAGAGAAAATAAGAACTAACACAAAAAAGGGAGGAAGTTTTTGAAGGAAGGAAAATATTTTAAAAGGACTTGATGCAGAACATGAGTATGTCCTGGAAAAAGCTAGAGCTGGGGATTCATAAGAAATAGTTGGCAGTTGGGAGTAGAAGTGGAAGAAGGCTGAAAGAAAAGGAGGCATCCCAAATTTTGCCTGTAACTAGCCCTGTTTTTTAAATAATTTCTCCTTGGATTATGCTTAAAATTAAAGAATTCTATCTTGTATAGATAAAGATGTAGATTTGTTAAAAATTCAATTCAAATGAATATGTTGCTACTTTTTCAGTAGCATTTTAATAGCAAAAGTACAGATTGGACAGCTGAAAGCCTAGGTTTTATTCCTAGCTATGTCACTTCAATGTCCTGTGTGACTCTGGGAAGCTCAATTAGCCTTTCTGAGATTTGGTTTCACCCTTTGTAAAACAGAAATAATAATACCTACCCTACCAAGATAACAGGGTTGTGTCAAGATCAAATATAATAGTCTATATGAAGAAAAAAAAAATTTAAATAACATGTGAAGATGCCTTATAGATAGTGATATTGCTAAAGATAAACGTTCTTTTGGAAAGTCCTCGATAAAACTTAGTGTATTTATAAACATGACATTATGTGAAAAGATATGTAATAGGGACAGCTAGATGGCACAGTATATAGAGTTCTAGCCCTGGAGTCAGGAGGACCTGAGTTCAAATCTAGCCTCAGACACTTAATACTTCCTAGCTGTGTGACACCGGGCAAGTCAATTAACCCAATTGCCTTGTAAAAAAAAAAAAAAGAAGAAGAAGGAAAGGAAAGAAAAAATATATAGTGTGGCAAAAAGAGTATTGAACTTGAAGGAGGGATTCCTGGATTCAGAATCTGACTTTGACCCTTTTTCTGACTTCTCAGAATTTCTGCCTCCTTATTTATAAAATGAGGAAATACTTATCTTATTGGTATGAGTAAAGCATTTTATAATACTTGGGATTTATAAACTAGGATTTCCTGGGCATCTATAAAACATGATTGGAAAAAAAAATCATTTTCACTAACCCATAACTGAAATTTTGCATTTCTTTAAATTATTTAACATTATTCTGAGAAAAATTTCACAGGTTTCATCAGATTGTCAAAGAGATCCCTGATAAGAAAAAAGTATAAAGACCCATTCTTTAAATGCTTTAGAAATGAGAAGAGGAAGATCTGAATTTGATTCATACCTCAGATACTTCCTAGTTGAGTGACACTGGGAAAGAAACTTGACTCCTTTCAGCCTTGGTTTCCTCATCTGTAAAATGGGAACAATACTAGCATAACAACTTTCAGTATTGTTGTGAGGATCAAAAGAGATTAACATTAAAGGACCATCTAAATCCTTGTTGCTGTTCATCACAATTATCTCTAGAAAGATTGAATTGTGCCTTTGAGTCACTATGGGTAGGAGGTTCAATATGAATCTTTCAGACAATGAATTATTTCCTTCCTGCATTTTGTATCAATTTTATGACACTGTTACTGTCTTTTTTAGGTAATAACCACATGAAGGAAGAAAACTATGGTGCTGCAGTGGACTGCTATACACAGGCCATAGAACTGGACCCAAATAATGCAGTTTATTATTGCAACAGGTAAAGAAGCATTTTATTGGAACTAGTTTAAAACTTTAAACTTTTGGACATAAAACTATGGGAGAGAAAATTGACCTATGAATCAGAAACTTTTTAAATCTCCTAAACTTCTTGACCTTGTCTAACAAAGATGAGCCCTTGGGTTGCAGGTGAAGAAAACAATCAGTAGTCTAGGATGGCTAATACTTTTCTAAACTGTGCTTTAAAGGCTCTAGGTTCCATTTCCTGTGTTTAGGTCCAAAAATCTCTGTCTCCATTTCTTAGTTTGACCTGTGGAATTTTATAAGATATAAATTGTGTAATTTATATCTTAAAATATGCTATGCCATTCCTGGGATCAGATAATACCCAATACAGGAAATCCTGCCCCTTTGGAATAGCCCAAATCTCAATATTAAAGAAGTAAGAAATAGTTTTAATTATGAATAGATTATGGCCCCTATTTGAAAATTTAAAAGAGGTCAGCCAGCCCAGATAAGCCCATTATTTATAATGAGATTAGGAATTCAGGACTGTTATATGTCTGGCAGTGCAGTGTTAAGTATAGCCAAGAATCTTTCCATGCTTGACATTCACTCGGCTCTCATTAAATCTGAAATCTATAATAATAGTACTTTTGCATTTAAAATAGTGCCTTTCCCCAAAGGAGTCCAGTAGAAGAGTGTTTAATTTACAGTAATTAGAATATTTTATTCTTATGTTTAAACCAATATTGAATAAAGCTCAAGGATAGCTTCCAGTCTTTTAGGTGAGAGTCTCATAGCTCAAATGTCTATAAATATCTCGATAGACGGTTGCCCTGCCAGCTCCCCCATGACGTTTCTTTCTCAGCCAGCTGGCTACTATCATTTAGAGGCTCAAATGAGCAGATATGAATATTTCTTTTGAGCTTTCTTTTTATGGTCTTATTCATAATCAGAAATATTTCTTATATGTCATACTTTTTCACAATAAGCCTGTTTTCCCTTTTACTTTGTGGGATTCTTAAAAGAATAGGAACCAACCAATAAACAGATTTCCCCTTATCTTCATTGGTCAAAATCCTCTCTGCCCTTCAAGATCCAACTTGGACCAAGATTGGACCTGAAATGTGAAGCTTTTGCTGAATAACTTAGATAAAAATGAACTTTTCTCTTCTCAATATGTAGAGGACTAATTATATAAGCCTTGTCTATATATAGCACTGGTTTTTAATTGTTTGTTTTAGATCAGATCTATGATTTCCTCAGTGTGGGGAACTTCTGGGACTAAAAGTCTTTTTTTTAATACAGATCAGCACCAAGTCTATAAATAAAAGTTTTGAGAGTTCCTGTAGAAATTGTGTTCAATGATTTCATTTGTGTCTGAGTCTTTATGACCCCAATTGGAGTTTTCTTGGCAGAGTTATTGGAGTGGTTTGCCATTTTACAGATGAGGAAACTAAGGCAAACAATAATACAACTCAAAATAATAAAACTAGTAAATGTTTGAGGTCAGATTTAAACAAGGAAAATGAGTCTTCCTGATTCCAGGTCCAGTATTTTTTCCACTATGCCACCAAGCTGGCCACTAAGAGGTTAAAAGACTTGCCCTTAGTGACACATCTTTTATTTGTATTTTATATGTGATTCCAGGGCAGTGAGGTGATGCAGAAGATAGAGGATTGGGTCTGAACTCAGGAAGACTCATCTTCCTTGGTTCAAATCTGTCCTCAAATACTTACCAGCTATGTGACCCAGAGCACGTCACTTCATTTTGTTTGCCTCAGTTTCCTCAACTGTAAAAGGAGCTGGAGAAGGAAATGGCAAACTACTCCAGTATCTTTGCCAAGAAAACCCCAAAGTCATGAAGACTTGAACATAACTGAAATGACTGAACAACATTAACAATATGGGCTTCCAAAGCCATCCCTCCATTTACTTTATCATGTTGGTTCTTAGTTATAGATACTGGTTTGTCTGTGAAATCTATATAGCTATATATTATAATTATTTGTTGACTTGTTTATTTCCTCAATTTGAAAGCTTTTAGAATCTAAGAAAGATTCTTAGAATCCAGAGAGCATTTCTTCTACTCTTCTGTATACAGTACAGGGCCTCCCAGTTCATCAAAACTCAATAAATATTTATTCAAAAATGATTATATTTGTGGAAAACATTAAGGCAAAGCCCCTGCTCTCAAAGAGCTTCCTTTCTGCTTAAAAAGACCAAGATATACTCTCTTTTATCTATTCTCTGATCTAGATGTGTGTCTTAAGATATTGTGAGAGAGTGATATAGGGAAAGGAATTAGATCTGTGATTTCATTGCCATAGGGAACTCCTTGATGAATTCTCTCTACCAATCTAAGTCAGCACGTTTTTGTGGCTTAAAAGTCAGTTGAATATTAAGGGGTGAAATGATTTGATTAGAGTTACCCAGCCAGTATGTATTTCAGGTAGGACTTGAATCCATATTTTACTGGTTTCCAAGAGAGCTTTCTATCTTTTGTAAAATCCTGATTTTGTTTTTGTTTTTTTCCTCTAGCTAACTTGTGGGCAAGGGTTTCTTTGTGAAATACAAATTTTAACTGCAATCCTCTTCATGCATTTATTATTTATCCATCCATCCATCTGTCTGTCTGACAATTCCTCCGTCTGTCCATTTGTCTGTCTGTTTAAATACCTATCTATCATCTAGTTTCTAGAGACAGTGAGGGTCAAATGATTTGCTGAGAGTTACATAGCTAGTAAGTTTCTGAGTCTGGACTTGAACTCATATCCTCCTGGTTCCAGACTGACCCACTGCTTCAACCCTCTGGTTGCCATGTACATAGTAGAAACTCAGTACTTGATAGATGGATGAATGAATAACAGTTCCTAAATTTTAAAAAATTGTAAGAAAACAATGAAACCATCTTGGACTGGAGTGATTAGATTTTGTAAATTAAGCTAAAGAGAGTAGTTGGGTAGGGCTTAAACAGGCATCTAAGGTAGTGAGACTCAATAAGCAGATACCATCCATTACAGATAAGCAAATGGAATAGCAGAAATAAACAAACAAACAAAAAAAGAAATCTTTGAGTAGTATATTAAGGAAGAGAATGCCATTACTGTGTCTTCAGTGTCTCAGTCTACTGACTCTTATTTAGGCTTCTAATTTCAAAAGAATAATCACAGACTCACCTTTTAATCCCAGATGCATTTATTAAAACACTTACCCTATGAAGTGTCATGAGAATCATATTTGTAGATATATACATATATTTACATATATAGTGCTTATGTATTACACACATGTTCACATGGCATTTAAAAAGTATCATTCATGTTTCTACAACATTATGAGTTGATGTAGCATTAAAAGGATAGATTCTTATGACATTGCAAGGTGGTTTACTCTTGTATCTAGGTTGATGGTCTTTCTTTTTTAGCTTATCCTCAGCTGAAAATTCCAAAATAGATGTCCTGGACTACAGTCTTCCTGTCTCTGGAAATATAGTTAGTTTTTAATCATTTGAGTTGCTGTCAGGTACCATTTAGGTGAATGATTGCAGGCTGAATGACTCTAGTGGGCCATTACACTTGGAGGGCTTTGCAGCTCCCAAGTCTGTCTTCTTCCCTCCCTCTCTTACTTCTTCTTCCCTTCTTCTTTTCCTCTTTTGTTCCCTTCCTCCTCCCTCCCTTCCCTCCCTTCTCTCTTCCTCCTTTCTCTCCCTTCTTTCCCTCCCTCCTCCCTTTCTCCTCTTTCCTCCTCCCTCCCTCCCTATTCACAGATTCTTTAGAGTCTGGGCTAAGAAGTCTTAGTTTAACATATCACAAATTCAGGCATATTTAATCAGTTTGCTCATAGTCTTCTCTATCCCATAAGCCTTTGTGTCTGGCATACAAACACGTAGGAGATAATTGGGGCTTTGTATTTTGGATCAGCCCTACCTTTCACCATCAATTATTGTGGTATTATTCAGGAATTGGAGCTGTTTGATTAATGCTTATTTGAGGGGAATCCTACAGTTGTCTACATAATGCTTGATGCCATTCAGTCAAAGATGCCTATATCTTTCTTGAAAACCAATTGAAAGATTTGTTTAGTGGTCAGAACAAGTAGTTTGTTAAGGATATTCTCTAAATCCCTGATGTACTTCATATTTTAGTTGAGAAATTAATTGACAAGGATTTTAGGCACCACTTGAGTGTTTTTTCTGCCCTATTTGCTATAAACATGGAACACTTGGAAACCATTTTTGTGCATTCCATCTAACAAGCTAAAGCTATTAGAAGTGCTCACCAAGATACGATAACACTGAATGCATTATTATGCTGAAATTTCATTAGTTCTGCCCTGATAAGCAGACAGTGCATGCAGACAGCTGATCACATTGTTATTCAATTCAGATGTCAGGATTTTGGCTTCCCACTGAGGAGCTACAAATATAGTCTCCTATTCCCTTCTTAGCCTTTGATGCTTACTCTTCTATCTATGGTTTGTGCTTAGGTATAGCTGAGTTCCACAAGCAGCTCTTCCCCTTGTTGGTTGGTGAGCTTACAGGCTGTCTCAATGAAGGAAGAGGCAGATTTGCTTATTGTACACATACTGAAGATTTTTTTTTCCCAAAGGGAAAAAAGGAGTTGAAAACGCATTATTCTCAGGCTCCTTCTGTGAGCCTGCCAGTTCTAATTATATGCTCTAGAAACATGATAGAGACATTGAGCTGGTAGAGGTCATAAGATCATAGACTGAGAGTTGGGAAAGACCTTAGAGATCATCAAATTCAACCCTCTCCTTTTTACTATCAAGAGAAAGAGGATAAAAGAAACTCAGTGACTTGACAGAGTTCACACAGGTAGTAAGAGAGTGAGCCCAGATTTTTGAACCTAACTTTCTTGTTTCCAAATTTCATGCTGTTTCCATTACAAATCTCTTTCCTGCACTTTCCTCTTTTTTTTTTTTTTTTTTTTTTGGTTTAAACTTCTTTTAAGGAGGAGTCTGATAGCTTTGGACTTCTTGAGGATTCTAATTTCTAATGAAATGACTTCAAGGATTCCTTTTCTGCCTATAAGGAAAAAACCCAACCAGATTTCATTTAGATTCAGTTTATCAAATTGCATATTGTCAGGAAACTTTTTTGAGAGGCAATGGGATTATATTGATGAGCAAGCGACCCATTATATCCTTTCTAAATTACTTAGAATACCTTTTATATGTGTTGTATCAGGGTTTCTTTTTTGTGGTAAGAAAATTTTTGTTATTCATTTAGAACCTTCTACAGAGTGTCAGGACAGGCTCTGCCATGACAGCTCTCAATCTATGAGGAGAATTTTGTTTGGAAGCCACTGCTGTTACAGTAACTCTCTTTTAGTCTTTCTCACATTTTAAGATGAATCATATAGTGCTATGTTTAATATGAAGTTGTTATTATGGCCCTTCTCTGAATCTTTTGTTTGAAATATTGGCTAGCTCTGAGAGACTGGGCAAAAGACCGCTAGAGGGTTTTGTCAGGTAAGGTGGCCATAAGCTTATGATTGACAGGACTAAGTTTTGCAATTGATCTTGTCAATGATTCCTATGTCACATGGTGCTCATGCATTAATACAAGACTACCTTGCTTTTTAAAAAATGGGTGATTTAAAGATAAAAGTTGGTAAAGAAAATATTAATTACTTTTTGAAATAGTGTTTTCATAAGTCTTAAATTAGGTTAAATGAATTATTTGATGCCAGTTTCAGAAAAATCAGAATGTCAATAGACAATCACAACTTTACAAAACTTATGTGAAAACTAAGTTTATTATAAGAGAAATGACATGAAAATGGAAACCAAAGAATTTATAGACCATATGGAAGATCACATTTTCATAACAGTAATAAAGAGGGTTTTGATATTTAAATACAGTTGGTAATGGTTTCTGAGTTTCAGAATACCAGGAGTTTTATTCCAACTTTTTAAAAATCTAAGACAGAAAGCATCAAGCTTTTAACATGTGTCATTATCAAGTGTGTCAATGCCCAAGTACAGATAGAATTACTGTTCTACCAAAACTTACATTTTGCCCAAGGAAACATCAGGACAAAACTGGCATTCCTCTTTGTTTTTGGTTTCACTTTGTTTTTGAGATTGAGTATCTATTTTGCCTGAGCTCGGAATACAGCAACCACAGCCCTGATCCTATTGCTATTTGGCATGGAAGCTTTCACCTGATCTCCTTCTGACCTGGGCCAGTTTATCCTTCTTTAGTTGGTTTTGTGGCCCGCTATCAGTAGGGGCTTGCTATATTGTTATTGGACTTAGTGTAGTCATCCGATCAGTTTTAGCCCTCTTACAATTAGAACTCCCTAGCTCAAGAGAGCTACCAATGGCCCAGTTCTAATGAATCATTACACTATTTTGACTTGGAATGTGTTTACAGAAGTAGGTTTGTTAGGGAATGTGTTATAAAACAAGAAACGCATTAGAAATCAGTAATTTTTACATTTATATTTTGTGTCCTATGTTCATTCTGAATTTTTACCTTTGGTCCTCCATTTTAAATGGATTATACATATATACTATATATATATTATACATAATTACATATTTTTATTTATACATCAGCTTGAGATCGTCAAAAGACAATATAGCTGTATTTAATATTTGTTTTTCTTGTTGTTGACTCTTTTTTTTGGTTAAGTATAATCCTCTTAGGTGCCATGTTATTAATAGTATCACCAAATTATTATTTTCTTCAAACTATTAGCAAGTTCGTTCTTTGTTCAATAAATAACTCCTGAGAGTCTATGTTAAAGGCACTATATTAAGTAATATGGAAAAAAGACACTGTATTCAGTGATGTGAGAGATACAAAGATGAATAAGATATGAACTCTGATCTTAAAGAATTTACAGGGTAGTATAGAGAATAATATATGCACAGTCTACATTGTGTTATAGTTACATATGTAAGAAGAGTAAAAGATGCTTTAGGTCTTAAAAGAAAGAAATCACTTCCAGATGGGAGAGATTATGTAAGACTTAATGAAGAAGAGCATTTGAACTTGGTGTTGAAAAATTGAGTTGTTCAGAAGACAAAAGCCTGGAGGTAGGAAAGCAGGAAGCATATTTGAGGACTAGAGAAAAGTCCAGTTTTATTGGAAGTTAGTTACATATGGTATGTTAGGAACATTGGGACCAACCAAATGAGTGGCTTTAAATTCTGGATTTTATTCAATAGAGTGAGGAAAGAGAGAAAGGTGGGGAAGAGGGGGCTGGGGGGAGAGAGAGAGAGAGAGAGAGAAGGAAGGGGACTGGGGTAGTGGCAGTCATGAAATGAAAAGACACTTAGTTCTTGGAAGAGAAGTTATGGAAAAATCTGGACAGCATACCAAAAAAGCATAGTTATCATCTTGCTTACAAAAGTCTGTATAGTCAAAGCTATGTTTATTCCAGTGTGGCTGTGAGAAAGCTGAGCTTTGCAGAATTGACACTTTTGAACTGTGGTGCTAATGAAGACTTTTGAGACTCTTCTGGACCACAAGAAAATCAAATCAGTCAATACTTAAAGAAATTAATTCAGACTATTAATTGGAAGGTCAAATACTGGATTGAAGTTTAAATACTTTGGCCACATAAGAAGTATTTATTGGAAAAGACCTTGATGTTCAGAAAGATTGAAGGCAAAAGGAAAAGGGGATAGCAGAGTGGGAGATAGATAGTAACATGGAAACAGTGAACATGAACTTGGTTAGACTAGGGAGGAGGATAGAAGATCCAATTGTATTATGGTCCATAGAGTCATGAAGAATTGAACTTGACTGAATAGCAACAACAAAAATCCTTTGTAGATCAAGTGATCGATATTGACCTTTACACTTCTTAGATTTTTAGTTTTTCTTCCTCATATGTATTTGTTCCCATTCTTGCCTTTTTTATCATGACTATATCATTCCCCTAATAAGCATATTCCTTTATAAGATAATAAGAGCCTTAAGGCTTGTGGATCTATGGAAAGAAATGAGAATTTAGCATGGGGCAAAAATCTGTGAGTAGTAAAACCCAAATTAACTGTGATCTTTAATTAACTTCATTTTTTCATGTTTCTTCCTTTTTTGTAACTTTGCTTTTTTGAGCAATTGTAATGTATGTTATTATTCCCATCAAGAATTTAGTCTCCAAAGCAGCTTTTTCATTCATCCCATCAGAACACATTTAGCCCAGCACCCCCTGCCTGTATTTAGTCTTATAAAGAAGTGATTTTCAGAAAGATAACGCTGAGGACCTACTGCAGAGCCCTCAGTCTTTGATATGAGATTGGCTATTCTTACTTTTTATGCCAAAAGTGAACTACATTTTAGAAAGTTATACTACAGCACTGAAACTAAAAGGTTAACCCGTAGTTCCATCTCATTGCCTTCGTCTTCCAGTTAAGAAGGGTTTTAATCTACTGGCTACAGATTTATAATGACTGTTACACTATATTGGTTTGATGATTTTCAGTCTTAGTCTTTTTTTAGAGGTTTGGTTTCTGATTGTTTTCTATGTCTCATATTGGTAAGCACATGAAAGAATTTCAGAGAGCGTTAGTATCTAAGGCAATGTCCATAGCAAATATTTACCACTTATTTATTAAATGTGAAGAATTTCATGGCTGTTATTTTTAAATGACCATAGAATTGACCTCCTTAAAATAGAACTCGTGCATTTCTTTGGTGGAATAGAAGAGCAGAGTATCTCTAGATAGTTATGGGGTAAGGAATTTGCTATATGAAAAATTTTACAGAACTTTTACTTGCTTTGTGATTTTTTTCAAATGTCAGGTACTTAAAGACCTTAGTAACTGCTACCATGGGAACTAAATATCAAATTAATTTTACATCTATATACTATAGTTTTATGTTTAGAGACAAAAACAAGAAATGTAGAATAAAGAAGTGAGATTCCTGGGTGTTATAAGATGCAAATGAAATCTAATTTTGAATATTTTTGCTCTATTATTTTTCAAATAATTGTTGTCTAGTTGTTTTTTAGTTTCTTGGATTCTTCATGATCCCATTTGGGGTTTTCTATAAAGATAATACTAGAGTGTTTTGCCATTGCCTTCTCCAGCTCATTTTTACAGATGAGAAAACTGAGGCAAGCAGAGTTAAGTGACATAATCAAGAGCAAAAAAGCTAGTAAGTGTCTCAGGCCAGATTTTAACTTGGAAAATGAGTCTTCCTGATTCTAAATCGGACTCTATCCACTCTATCCAATGCTCCACCTAGTTAATTTTTTTAAAAAATGATTTGATTTTATATAGTATCATATTTGGAGAGCTCATTTTAAAATTTTGAAATCAAATTCATGATAACAAGTGGAATGAACTGCCAGAAAGGGTTAGCAGAGAAACACAAGGAAAATATTTAGCTATGAAAACAGTTGATGTGTATAGAGCATTTAGAGCCATAATTAGGAGGCACATGCTGCAGTAGAAAAAGCACTGGGTTTGGAGTCCAAAAAATTTGAGCTCAAGTCCCAACTGTTACTTTGGACAAATTGTTTAATTTCTCTAGATTTCAGATTCCTCATTTTTAAAATAGGAAAGTTGATATAGAATAAAACTTCTTAGATTGTGGGTTATGAAACATAACTGAATATGGGAGTTGTGAAATTGTGATTCATTATTAGTAAATGTTTGATTTTGTATATCTATTTTATATATCTATTAGATATTCAGTCATGTAAAAATTTCTTGGTCAAAAAGAGGTCACAAGTGGAAAAAGTTTAAGAAGCTCAGATTTAGAGCACAAACACATGATCAGTAGACTCATATGACCCACAACACTCCTGAGTGCTGCTTAACCAGATTACAATGTAATTGAGAAATACTTAATAAAATAGATAATACTACATTTTAAAATTACATTATTATGTGGCTCTATTATGTGAATCCTTTTGTATGCATTAGTAGCCTCTGTTTCTATTTGAGCATTTATCATCACTGGTCTAGATGACCTCTGAGGATCCTTCCAGGTCTCAAGTTTGTGAATCACTGGATTCTTTGTCTTCCAAGCCCATTTTCCTCTGGGTTGGAAAGAAAGAAATAAGTATTTATTTATTTATTCATTTAGAGGGAAGCAATGGCGTCTTGGATTTGAACTCAGGTCCTCCTAACTCCAGGGCCAGGGATCTATTCGTTGTGTCACCGAGATGCTTTAGAACACACTTTATTAAACACCTATCATGTGCCATTTATTGTGTTAAGCAATTTACTAATATTTTCTCATTTGACACTCTCAACAACTCTGATAGTTAAGTGCTATTATCATCCTCATTTTATAGTTGAGAAAACTGAGGCAGACAGAGGTTAAATGACTTGCCCAATATATTGCCAATATAATATTGGCTATATATTAGCCAGTGCTAATATATATATCTAAGGCAGAATTTGAATGCAGTCCTCCTGATTCCAGGGCCTGTGCTCTAGCTATTACACTACCTAGCTGCCTCTGACTCATTCATTATTTTTAACTCCACAACCTGATGATAAATGAGCCTAGAAAACAGGTCAGCATGTATGAAAATCCTACATTGTTATTTTTGTAGAGAAGTACTCTTCTTGTGACAGTGAGCAGTTTGGAATATAGCATCTGCTTTGTACTGTGTCCTGGCATGTATTATTCATCTCTGAGAATTGTGTTGTTATTCAATAGATTTTTTTTTTAAGCGAGCATAATTAAAGATCCGGGGCTTTAACCATCATTAGATCCATTCAAGATTGAAGCAATAATAGTTTGTTGTACTCATGTAGCAACTTGAATAAATTGAAAGTACCAAAATGAAATTAGCTCATTAATCCTGTCATCTCCACCATTAGTGTGGGAATGAGCCACTCTTGCTTTCAAAGGACTCTTACCCTCTCCTTGTCATTGTACAATAGGACATCTCTCCATTTTTACCTATGAGATTGGTATGCATGATGGCTTCAGAAGGAGGGGACGGTTTTGCCCTGAGGGAGGAAAGAGTAGGAGCCATTTGAGGCTGAATATGGTGACAGATGGACCTATAGCTTCTTTCTTCATCCTGAAAGAAATGTCTGGAGTGGTAAAACTGGACCTCTAATAGCCTTGACAAGGCTTATCCTCATTCTGTTGGTGATTGAAGTAGATTGTTTTTATTTTAAATAAGATCTCATGCACAAAGTAACTAACTCAGAGGTCAGTTAGTGAAAGTATGGTAAAGAATTATAGATGCCTACCTTTAATACCAGTAAAGCTGTACCATATATGCATACATTTCTTATGTATTAATATATTGCTTCCTCAATAGATAGTAAGCTTCCTGTGGGCAGGAAGTATTTTTGTCTTTGTATCTTAGTGCTGAACACAGTCCTGGCCATCATGGTATCTTTAATAAATATTTTTTTGATTCATTTGATTTTGCTTATAGAGTGAGAGTGTTAGGATTTAATAAAGATTGAGGGAAGCTAAGGATTTAAAAATTAAAATGTAACAACAAGGAGTTTAAGAAATAGATAAAAGCCCAAGTGATAGAAAATCAAGGATTTCCTTGCTCACTGACACCATGGCAGATGGGATTCATATGAATGTCATTAGTAAAAGCAGAAGCATGGCAACACCGAATGTTCATTTTGAAAAAGACTGTTTTTTAACCCTTAAATGCCTGTCTCATGATGTGTAGCAAACATCCAGTTTCTGATTAAAATTTTTAAATCACAAGACAAAAATCTAAAGCATGGGATTTTTGACAGTTTTGACATTTTTCAGTTAATGCCATTCGCAGCATTTGATATCAATATTTTTTTTTAATTCTCTTTTTCCCTCCCTGTTATATAGAACAGTCAGATAGAATCATTCATCTGTTTTATAGCCACCTCTAGGAGGCTGCCAGACCTGCCTAAAATATATATGAGACAATAGTGCTTTCTTTCCTTCCTAATAGCCAGACGTTCATTTGGATTGGACACAGATCCCACATTTAGTTTTTGAACCAGTTTCATCAGTGACTCCTGAATGCCTCACTAAGCAAAGGGAGATCACTGGAAATATCCCCTTGAAGCCTGGAGTCAATTGGTATTTAAATCAAGTGGAATACGAAGAAGCAGATTTAGCTTAGACCCACAGGGCAAGATGGTGTTTGCTCCAGGGACTCCATCAATAGAAAATTGCTTTTTGTTGTGAGGATTGAATGAGATATGGGTAAAGTGCTTCGGGAATATGACTGTTCAGTACAATTGCTAGCTATTACATTTTCAAAGTTAAATAAAGACAGTTTGAGAGGGAAGTCATTAGTAGTTGGGGAGAACAGAAAAGGCTTCATGCAAAAGACAGTGTTTGAGCTGCTTATTAAAGTTTGAGACTCTATTAAGCAGAGGTAAAGAGGCAGGGTCTATAGAACCCCCATTGTAAAGGTGGCAGAGAAATGGATGATGGCGTATCATAGATGGATGGGAGTGGGGCAATAGATACTGTTGTATGAAGGAACAGAGAGAAAACCAACTTGCTTGGATCACAGATTGAAGGAGGAAGAGCGACAGTGATTTGAGAAAGATAAATTAGGGCCAGGTTATATAGGGCTTTAAAAGTAAGAGACTTAAATGAACTGCTGCAAAGTAAAGTTCATAGAATGAGGAAAGCAATATATTGTGGTAACTACAACAGAACAACAATGTAGAATAAAAACAACTAAAATCTGTGTTGCTGTAATGATAAGCTTGATCCTAGAGAAGTGATGGAAAAAATAACCCTTTCCCCAGAGAAGTTTTCTTTCTATCTTAAAAAAAAAAAAATTTTTTTCTAAATTTTGAGTTCCAAATTTTCTTCTTTTTCCCAGAGTAAGCAATGTGATACCTATTATACATGTGAAGTCATACAAAACATATGTCCATATTAGCCATGTTTAAAAAAAAAAAAGCAAAGGAAATAAAATGAAAAAATGCTTTAATCTCCAATCAAAGTTCTTCAGTTCTTGGAGAAGTTTTCAACCTCATATCACCAAGTAGTCTGGATAAGAGTCATCTTTGGAGAGATGGAATATTGCATATATTGTCAAATGCAGTGTTTTGTGTAACTATTTTTTGTATGTGTATTACAAGTGAGGTTCACAGAGGGGGAAGAAGGTTTCTCTGGAAATGACAATGATATAAAAAGGGAAGGAAAGAGAATAAACATTTACGAAGTACCTGTTATGCACTAGGCACTGTGATAAATCCAATTTACAAATATCTCATTTGAGGCTCACAACAACCCTCAAGATAGGTACTCTAACTACCCCCCCTGAAGAGCAAAGACAAGTTAAATGACTAAGTTAATACAGCTAGTAAAATCAGATTTGATTGCAGATATTCCTGATTCCATTGCCACATCAGTTACTTCTGAAAACACTGAGGCATCCACAGCTTCTAGAGATTAGTGAGGTGATAGTGACCACTGCTCTCATCAAAAGTCACCTGGAGCACAGTGCTGAGTCCTTGGCACTGCAGGGTGCAAGGGCCATAGATAAGCTAGAAAGTGTCCTAGAAAGGGGTAACTTAGGTGATGTAGGGCTTTGAGTGTATGTCAAAAGAGGAATGATTGAAAGAATTGGTTTTATTTAATATGGAAAAGATATAGAGGAGACATGATAGCTACCTTTGAATATTTGAAAAGCTTTTAAGTGAAAGGGAAACTGGTTCCCAGAAGGCAGAGCCAGGAACAGAGAATGGAAGAGGCATAGAGTTAAATTTGGGCTATATATAGGAAAAAGTTCCTAAGAAATAGAACTGGAATACCCAGCCTTCACAGTGTGGGGTGGACTGTGTTCCCTTTCCATATCAGTCTTCCAGCAAAACAGTAGAAGCGTGAGGTGCACAAATTTAGAGATATTCCCATTCCAAATGTTCGTACAGACTATTCATGCCCAAACTGTGGTAGAACCTTCTGAGTTCATATTGGTCTAATCAGCTACAGTTGGATACATCGACCCTAACATGGTGATGTGGTTTTGAAAGACAACTAACCAGGTTTTCTAGCAAAGATTTTGGTCACTTCTCAGGTATGTAATAGTAGAGATTCTTGTTGTGTTATGGAATGGATTTGATAGTCTTTTCTAACTGCCAAAATTCTGTAAATGTATAATTAAATTTATTTTTAAATGCTGAAACTTTGATTACAAGCTTCATGGCTAAACTATTACAATAGTTGCTGAGGGGGGTGTCTGTCTGCCTCATCTCTCCCCTTTTCCAATTCATCCCCCATTCAGTTACCAAGATGATTTTCTTTTTAAAATTTTTTTTAATAAAAGCTTTATTTTCAAAACATATGCATGGATAATTTTTCAACATTAACCCTTGCAAAAATTGTGTTCCAATTTTTCCTCCTTTCCCCCACCCCCTCCTCTAGATCCAAATGATTTTCTTAAGGCATGTGTCTAAGTATGTTTCCCCTCAATAAACTCATTTCTCATTGCCTTCAGAATCAAATACAGAACCCTCCCAACCTCCTCCTACTTTCCTCTCCCCCCATGTTTTGTTCCATTCAATGACACTGGCCTCCTGGATGTTCCATGAACAAGACACTCACCTCTCAGCTCCAAGTCTTTTCTCTGGCTGTTCCCCTCATTTCTCCTTTACCTGCCTTTCTTCTTCATCTCTACCTGCTGATTTCTCTGGCTTTCTTTTTGTCCCAAGTAAAATCCTATTTTCTATAGAAAGCCTTTTCTACTCATAATCTAGTGTCTTTTCTCTATTGACTATTTCTTATGTCTTCTGTATATAGCTTGCTCTGGGTATATGTATGTGTGTGTGTGTGCATATTATCTCCCCTATTAAACAAATTGTGACCTCCTTGAGAACAAGGACTGCCTCTGTATCTGCACTTAGCACATGGTAGATACTTAATGAGCTCAGCTGCCAGGTATTGTGCTTAGTGCTGCATTTGCAAAGATAAAATAGGGTCCCTTGCTCTCAAAGAGTTCACAGCCTAATAAGGAAGACAGCAACATGTATGGAAGGCCCCTAGAAGCCTCCGCTCTTGGCTGGGAGATGTTCTTGGGAGCCATGGGCATTTTATTTAGTGGAGCCAGACAATATTGTTGATTCCTTGCATTCTTCCTCAGGAATCAGCCCTGACATCCCCTGCTAAAATATCTGGTTTCCTGTTTATCCTTGCCCCTTGCATTTCATCAGTGCAGAAAACCCAGCTTAGCCTGGCGTTTTGTCTGTGGACGCTTGGATCGGTGCTCTTCAGACCAAGACCTGCTCTGACCCCAACCCTTTCCAGGTCCCTTTATTTTGGGACCAGCTTGTGTTGGTCTCCCAGAGAGGGAAGCGGGGATATGAGACATTCTTTCTCACTGTGATACTGTCCCTGTTACCATAAGGTCATCCAAATCTGCCACCTTGCGTCTTCAGGCAGAATGTCTAAATCATTTCATGCCGAAATCTCCCTGTTAACTCTCAAGGGAATTAAAAATCTCCAGGATGGGGAATGTCACAGGTGACACATATTAGGGTTCCACGGAGGTGTTTAAAGGATGTGTGTTTCACTTGTGAAGTCGTTCTGTTGACTTAGAAAAGAAGCTAATGAAAATCCTTATTAAAGGACTGCTAGAATGCCAAGTAGTTTGTCCTCCATCTCAAGGAGTGAAGGATTTTATTCACTAAGAATTTGGGAATTTGGGCAGCTGGATGGTACAGTGGATTCATCTTTCTAAGTTCAAATCTGGCCTCTGACATTTACTAGCTGTGTGATCCTGGGCAAATCATTTAGCTCCACTTGCCTCAGTTTCCTCATCTGTAAAGTGAACTGGAGAAGGAAACATCAAACCACTCTATTGTCTTTGCCAAGGAAACCCCAAAAGGGGTCACAAAGAGTCAGACATAACCAAAATAAACATGAACAACATTTATCAACTCAACTGTTTATTTGTAACATATTAATATAACATTCTAAAGTTTGCAAAACATTTTACATTCATTATTTTTCCTTGAGAATTCAAAACAATCCTAAGGGAGATATCACAGATAGTCTTATTTCTACTTTATAGATGACAAAACTGAGTGGTAAAATAAGTAGAGTAAGTTACCCACGATCACACAACTAACACCAAAGATATGATTCTAACCTGAGTCCTCTGATTATGATTGCAATGTTCTTTTCATTTATTAAATATATATAAAATGGAAGAAGAGGGGAGAGGTAGAAGGATGCAATTTTTCCAATTGCTAATACTCTAGTATTCTAAACTTGATAGCCAGAACAAGATTAAAATTTTACTGGAAAATATTTAACAAAATAAATAAAATGCAGTGCAACATAGGGGCCACTAAGTGGTACAGTGGGTAGAGCGTGAGGGCTGCTGTCAGAAGACCTAAGTTAAAATTTCACCTCAGATATTTTACTAGTTGTGTGACCTTGGACAAGTCACTCAACACGTTTTCCTCATTTCCTTATCTGTAAAATGAGGATAATAAATCACCTACTTCCTAGAGTTGTTGTGAGGATCAAATAAGATAGTAATCATAAAACATTTAGCACAGTGTTTAGCACATGGTAGGCAATATATAAATGTTGGCTAGATGATGATGATGGATAATAATTTGTGGTTTCCTAAGTCAATATGGGGCCCACAGGGATCTGTTCCTATTTGAGTTTGACACCACTGAAACAGATTAATGTTTTCATCAATGTGGATAATCCCTGTAAATGATTCAGATTGCAGCCCTTCTGTGCTTGCCACCCAGTCTGACTTTTTGTTCAATCCCTATTATAAATCTGTCACGGGGGCTCCACAGAGCGTGCTGAGAATCTCCTTCTCCTTGACATTGCCTGAATACTGATAGAGCAGAAGGCTGCCTATCCCTCATTCTTGATACATGATCAGTGAGTCTATTTTTCCTGTAATATATCTCTTTTTTAGTATCTTTTACATTACTTGTCTTTTATACCATTATTTATTCGGTAGTTTGTTGGCATAGTGGATAAAGTTCTGAACTTGACTGTAAGACTGGAATTGAAATCCTGCCTGTCACTTAGGAGCTGTATGACCCTGGGTGACTCAAGTTACTTCTTAGCATTAGTTTCAGTCTGCAATATGAGGAGAAAAATATGAGCACCTACCTCTCAAGGTTGTTGTGAGGAGTAAATAGGATTATATGTTAGTGCTTTGCAAACTTACTGACCCTAACAGCAACACTCTCAGTTCAAGTTTGATGTTGGTTCAAAATGTATTTGCAAGTTCATGTACATTTATAAAAGTTAATTTGCTTTGCCCTAAAACTATGAAGGAAATGGGGCTACTTAGCTTCCCCAATACACAGTGTCTCTCCTTGTCTTCATCTCTAAATGAGATAATACAACAAACATTTAAAATACAATAAACATACTACTACTCCACTATTATTACCCCCCCCACTACCACTACCACCACTACCTCTACTACTACCAGCTAATATCTATATAGTACTTACTATGTTCCAGATTATACAAATAAGGAAAAGAAAGACAGCACTTATTCTCAAGGAGCTTACAATCTAGTAAGTATGAAGGAAAATAACACATAAAATGAATCTGAATATATAATGGTGGAATGAAACCAAGTAGAGTAGCGTGGGAAATGAACTGAATTTCTGGATCTTCTTTGGAAGTTCTCTTCCCTCTAGTTGTTCAAACAGAAAGATAAAAGCAACTGAAGGTACTGATGAGGTGTGACTGAAAGTCAAAGTTTCATGAAGAAAGATTTGAAAGAAGGAAGGGAGATGGTTCATTGTGTGGGCCGTAGTTTGAGGACCCCTGGCATAGGGGATGGAGCACTGGACCTGAAGTGAGGAAAACCCAAGTTTAAATCCAGCCTCAGACACTTGTAAACTGTGTGCGCTAGAGCAAGTCATTTAACCTTTTTCCATCTCAATTTTTTCATCAATTAGATGGGGATTATAATAACAACACCTATTTCCCAAGGTTATTATGAGGGCCAAATAATATATTTGTAAAATGCTTTGAAAATCTTAAAGCACTTAATAAATGCTAGCATTTATTTTTACTGTCTCCCATGCCTAAATTGTTTCCCTTCTCATCCTTACCTTTTGGTTTTCTTGACTTCCTTCAAGTCCTAGCCAAAATTTCATACTCTACAGAAGGGGTCCTCAAACTAAGGCCACGGGCCAGATGCGGCAGCTGAGGACGATTATCCCCCTCACCCAGGGCTATGAAGTTTCTTTATTTAAAGGCCCACAAAACAAAGTTTTTGTTTTTACTATAGTCCGATCCTCCAACAGTCTGAGGGACAGTGAACTGGTCCCCTATTTAAAAAGTTTGAGGACCCCTGTTCTACAGGAAGCATTTTCCCAATCTCTCTCAATTCTAGTGGTAGGCATTGTGCAAACCTCTTTTAAAATTTTCTCTTGTTTGTATATTTGTTGTCTTCCCCAATTAGATTGTGAGCCACTCAAGGACAGGGACTGTCTTTGGCTTTCTCTGTATCCCCAGTGCTTAGCATAATATCTGGTATACAGTAGGAACTTAATAAGTGGTTATTGATTGACTAATATGTTGAAATTGTTTGCACCCATCCTATGTCCTTTGGTGGATTTTCCATTTTAATTCCTCTCCAGCTTGTATTCTATGAATTACCTCCACATCATCATCATCATAATATTGGTATTTTTAAAAAATTAAGCCTCTGTTTCAGAGAGAAGCTTGAGGTCACTAAAACTCTATATTTTCCCAAAGACAACCCACTACTCTCTCCTGTTCAATTTTGGGCTCTATTATTAATCCGAAGTGTCTAAAACAAATCTATCAGTGGCTAGGCTCTCTGATTTGTCCATTCACAAGTATCATCATCTGCACGATAGGCATTCTTAATCCACTTGGATTTTCCTTTGTGGATACCTAACCCAACCTCTTCTCTATGATTTAGGAGGTTCTGTAATATACTTAGGATTGATACTACCAGAACACATGTCCACATTATTGCATGTGCATGAATATGAATTTAACTCTTATTATCATTAGAATTTTACTAAAGGGAGTGGATCAAGGTAGAACCTATTTGTAGAAAGAGAGACAAAAGAAATTTTTTTGTGAGTTCTCTAAGAACCAGTTTGTGAATACGCTACTAGCAGAAGTTCTACTTTACAGTTATACACCTATGGCAGCTTGGTGTTAAAGTGGGTAGAGCCATTGCTCTATTGCTTTCTCATTAATGACAATATCAGTAGGTATTTAGTGGAAAGATGGTTACTTTTGGAAGTGGTCCTTGCTGTAATGAAGAGACACCCAGGGCTGGGAGTCAAGAAGTCATAAGTTTAAATCAAACCTCAGATGCTTATTAATTGTGTGAGCTTGGATGAATCACTGAACTTCTTTGTGTCTCAGTTTCCCTAGATGTAAAGTGCTCCTTCCTTCCAGGTTTTTCCAAGGATAAAATGATATATTTGTAAGACACTGTAAAACATTTAGAACAGAGAAACACTAGCTTTTCTCTCTTTTTCTCTCTCAGTCTCTTATCTATTAGTCTCTTTTTCTATCGATCTTTAATTATCTTCTTCAATAGAAGACAACTCTTGTGGTGATTACTCTCTGTTAGTATGGAGATGTCCTAAGAGGCCCATTCTGCTCTTAAGTTCTTTAGGAGAGTAGTAGAATTTCCTTTTGAGTCTAACTTCACCCCCGGGGTGGATAGGAGCAGTGAGAGCATTTCTGCCAACCATAGCATCAGTCTACAACTTGTAAGACCCTCTGGAATAAAAGGCTGAGTGGGTAAAACTTTCTCCCAAACAGATGTCACTTTTGCTTGTGGGCATACTTAGCTGATCTTCAGTAAATGCACATTAACCTGCACTCTTGTGCTCTTTCCTGGGTGGGTGACACAATAGAAATAGCCCAGCAGGATGGAACTTTGCCTAGCCTGCAATATGGAGGGAGTCCAACCCAGGCTGGGGTGGAAATTCCACAGCATGTACCTGCTGGTCAGTACTTAGTCAGCTCCTTTACACCCCTCCCTAACCCAGCATGTGCTCCCTGTTCTCGGAAGGGTTTTGGCAAATGCTGCCTTCCTAAAAATTGGCAACCCTGTTTATAGCCCTCTCCCTTCTGGCTGAACCCATAATCTGTTCTCTCACTTGGTTTGTGTTTCATGTAGTGTTTTAATATTGGTAGGTATCTCAAAACTCCTTTGCTCAGCTTCTTAGGGAATGGTCACAGACCTTAGTAAATGATTGAACTATTGTACTAAATCTAGTATTTATGCAGGCAACCTTATGCTAGATGCTATACAGGGAGTAGGATTATACATAGTCTCTGAAGAGAGGTCTCACCTCTTAATTTGAGAGGTACATGAGTCACACTCGACAGGGAGAAGAGGGCAGGTACATTCAGAGGAGGCTGATAAATGTGGAACTAGGGGGTGAGAATGGATGGTATTTCATCTGCTTTGTTGCTTCTCAACTATGTTTAGTGAGATTAGAATAGCTCCCTGGAGGAAGTGATCCATGAAGAAAGATTTGAAAGAAGGAAGGGAGATGGTTCATTGTGTGGGCAGTTGTAAACTTTTCCAGGGCAACAGAAAAAGAATGTATGTGGGTGAAGTGAGAGAAGGGAACAAGTGGAACAAAACTGGAGTAATGTTTCTTAAGTTGCTGATGGAAAGCAGTTGTGGTTTGTTGCTTTTTTTTTCCCCTGGGAGAAGGGAGAGAATTGTGATGGTGGTGATGACATGTGTGCATTTAGGGGGAAAGGATTACTTAAAAATGTCATAGAAGCCAAAGTACAATGTGAGAAATCAGGAAAGTATTTTTCTGGTTTTCAGGACAGCTCACAACCATGAAGATGAACTGCAGATTGTATTTATAGATAAAAATTCAGTGCTTCTCTGCAGAACTTTCAGGAAGTTCCCCTTCTTTCTCATTAATGACGATATAAATAGATATTTTGTGGAAAGATAGTTCCTTTTGGAAGTGGTCCTTGCTGCAATGAAGAGACACCCAAGATAGCATCATTACATAGCACTATAAACCATCTGACAAATGTCTTTCTGGGCATATAATACCCAAGAGAGAATGATGAAAAATAACGCCTTCAGTTGGTTTTCCTTTTTTTCCTTTTACTATTTTCTTTTATAGTCAGCAAAATTCTGCCTTCTCACCCTTTTACCACCTCTACTTCTCACTCCAGCCCTTCATTAAAAATGAAAAACAAACAAAACTCATCACACAGCTGTAGAGCAAAGAAAAACAAATTTATACATTGGCCATAGCCAAGAAAATATCTCTTCCTGCACTTTTCCATCTCTTTATTAAGAAGATACTAGCATGTTGTATCATTGGTTCTCTGGAATCCTGGTAGGTCATTATGCTGGTCAGAGTTCCCAGTTCTCTCAGAGTTGTTTTTTTTTTTTTTTTTGTTATTGTCTTTATTATATAGTTTTCACTGTATAAATTTTTTTCTTAATTTTTTTTACTTTGCATCAGCTTATATGTATTTTCCCAGGTTTCTTTAAAACCATCTCCATCATTTTTATTTTTTACAGCATAATAGTATTCCATAATATTTATGTACTAACTTTAGTTGGTTTTTAGTACAAGTTCTCACATTGCCCATCTCTTCATGACCCCATTTAGGTTTTTCTTGGCAAAGATACCATTGGTTTGCTATTTCTTTCTCCACTTCATTTGACAGATGAGGAAACTGAGGCAAACAGGGTAAAGTTACATGCCCAAGGTCACATGGCTAATGTCTGAGGCTGGATTTGATCTCATGATGATGATTCTTCATTGCCCATCTCCTTCTACAGAAAAGAAAATTGCTTCCATTTTCCTCTTATAGAATCTCACACTTGGAGGGGAAATTTGAAGTCTTCTGTTCCCACTTCTACCTGAAAGGATCCCTTTCTCCAAGGTATCTGAAAATTAGCCATTTAGCTTTTGGCAGAGCCCCCACTCACTTCTAAAGACAATTCATTTTACTGTTATTAGAGTTATATGTAATTAATTAGAGCTATCTAATTATTTGAAAGTTTTTCCTTTTCATATTCTACTGAAATCTATCCCTTTTTCCTTGTGAGGGCAAGAAACACTGTCAGTCCTTCAACACTTTAAGACAGCTATGTTCCAATTCAGCCCACTTCCCCATTCCCTACATTAATTGGTTAAAAATCCTTATTTTGTTACAATGACCTTCATATGGCATGAAACACTTTTTGTTCATGACCTTCCTAAAATATGACAGCCAGAACTGAATATACTATTAAATGTCCTGTGACTAGGTAAAAGACCAAGGAAAATTCTACCTTCCTTGTTCAAGATTTTGTGTCTTTCAGTGCATAATAGCTTTTGGGCTGCTATGTCATACTTATGGCTTATGTTCATAAGGCTTTTGGTTCATTTCAATGAGCACTTATTAGGAATGGTTAAGGACCATCATTAATTACTTGACTAATTATAAGGCCTAATTTTATCTAGTCACTGAGGATGGCAAAAGGCAAAAATGAGACAATTGATAACCTTCAGAGAACTTAAATTTTTCTAAAATCCCCTCAATCTTTTTTTACATTAGCTGTCGTCTGTCCATGATTCTTTCATCTTGTACTTATAAAATCAACTTTGTTGTAAATTTTTAAAGGGTTTTTTTTTTTTTTAAAGACAAATATGTGCTTTGGCCTTTTTCTTTCTTTTCTTTCTTTTTTTTTTTTTTTTTAACTTTATTAAATTAACTTCAAATTTCTAGACTACTGAAATCTTTTGGGAATCCAATTCTGTCATCTAGTGGATTAGTTCTCTCTTTAAGTTTTATGTCAGCTGAAAATTCGATAAACATGCCATTTGTGCCTTTATTCTATGTTATTGAGGCACGTTGCATAATTTTATATCATGATTTCATTCTTGATTACTGCCCTTGCCTATTGGACCTATTTCCCTGGTAGAATGTTTAGGTCATGGATTTCATCTCACATGGAGTCCCTCCCTTTTCTCTACCTTCCCTTTCCCTTTCCCTCCCTTTCCCTCTCTGTCTCTGTCTATTCTCTTTTTCACCTCAGTCATTGTGACAGTGAGGTTCCTTATATGTCACATAATAATTTAGAATACCAGTGTTTAAGAAGTAGTATGGGTTTTCTGATGAAAGCTACTTTTATGATCGAGGAGTCAGAATCAAGGGAAACTTTGGAAGCTGATAAGCTAAGAACACTGGATGTGGAGTTAAAGAACTTGGGTTCAAGTTTGGCTCTTACTATCTGAATGACCTTTGGTTAAGTTACTTAACCTTTCACCCTCATTTTCCTTACCTCTAAAATGAGAGGTTTAGACTAGCTTTTAAAGGATACTTCTATCTCAAAAATCTGTAATTCTGCTGTTATGATCCCAACTAATAAGAGAGTCTAGGATACCTAGCTTCTTCATCTTCACCACTTCTCAGTTTTGTGACCCAGGCATACACTCATCAAGTGTAAGATTGGAGGAACTTGATTTGCTTAAGAGGAGGTCTAGACTTTTTTTGAATTATTTGGCTCTTTATACCTCCATCTCAGAACCCTGGAAAAATTAATTAAATTGGGCTATGGTTCATGACCAGGGTCTTAGCAAATTGGGGAAAAGGTACTTAATAGACAACATAAATCAGATTAACAAAAGAAATAAAATATTTAAATAACCTAATCTTAGAAAGGAAATTGAACAAGCCATCAGTGTTCCTAGGAACTTCCTAGGAAAAAATCCCTAATACCAGCTAATTCACAAGCTAATTCTGCCAAACATTTAAAGAACAATTAATTCCAATAATATATAAACTATTTGAAAAAAGAGGTGAAGTCCTACTAAATTCCTTTTATAACACAAATATGATGCTGATATCTAAAACAGGAAGAGCCAAAACAGAGGAAGAAAATTATACTTCAGTTTCCCTATTGAATATTGATTCAAAATTTTAAAATAAAATGCTAGCAAAGAGATTACATTAATATTTTGCAAGGAAAATACACTAGGACCAAATGAGATTTATACCAGAAATGCAGGGCGAGTTCAATATTAGGAAAACTATGAGCTTAATTGTCCACATCAATAACAACAATAACAGAAATCAAATAATTTTCTCAATAGATGCAGAAAAAGCTTTTGACAAAATACAGCACCTATTCCTATTAAAAAAAAAAAAAAAGACCTAAAGAGTAGCTTACCTTAAAATGATAAGTAATATTTATTTAAAACTCACTAAATGGCCAGTACTCAGATCCAGCCTCCTTACCTTACTTTTTGCACTCATGGAGTGAAGAACAGAGGGACTATGTAGGGCACATGTCTTTAAACTATTTTTGTGTGTGTGTTGTGGACCACGTTAATAATCTGATGAAGCCTATATATATATATCCTTAGGATATATATTTTTAAAAGTAACTGAAGGAAATATTAAATTTCAATTGGAGGTTGGTAGGAAAAAATAAATAAGGGCAGCAAGGTGGCACAGTGGGTACAGTGCCAGGCCTTGAGTCAGGAAGACTCATCTTCCCAAATTCAAGTTTGTTTTAAGATACTGCCTTTGCTGTGTGACCTTGGTCAAGTCACTTAGACCTATTTATCCTAGTTTTCTCATTTGTAAAATGATCTGGAAAAGGAAATGGCAAACTGCTCCAGTATCTTTGCCAAGAAAACTCCAAATGAGGTCACAAAGAGTTAGAAATGAATGAAAAACAGCTGAACAGCAGAAAATAGAAATGTAATTTCCCCCCAGTCAAATGCACAACCTTCCTGAGATCCATCTATGTTTCTGGAAGTACATGGATCTCAGGTAAAGAATCCTTGATCTAAGGTTTACTATGTCATGCTGGATTGGCAAACCAGTGTTGAGCCATGTATGTTTGTGGAAGTTACCAGGGAACTGAGAAGTGAAAGCATGGCACAGTGGCACAATTCACCTCCTTGTATTCTCTGTTAACCCTATGTTCTTAGAATTTTCAGTTTCATTTTTGAGTGTGTGAATTAGCTAGCTCTGTCACTCCATTTCTCATGTATACATAAAAGCAGATACAAGGAAATCTTGGGTGTTTGGACTGTTCTGGATTTTTAGGAGTCAGCTAATTAATTGGTGCACCTTTAAAATCAGAAGGGATAGGGCTTCAAAGATCATTTGAGGGCATCAAAAATGCAGAATCTTGCATTGACTCTGTAGGATCCACTTAACTAATTACTTCAGCTTGCTTTGTCATTAAACCAGCTCTGCTACTTTGGGCTTTTATTTTCTGGTTTTCTGCCTGGCACGGTCATTTCAAACCGCTTCTCCCTTTGTAGCATTACGTTCCCAGAATCTAGGGCCCAACCTTTGTGTCTGCTCTTCCTTCCGATCTGATGGCCGTTCATCTCCCCATCAGTCCCGGGGTATGGACTATGAGCCGAACATCTCGACTTGTGGGCTAAACTTGTGTGTCCCTAGAGCTGACCCGCCGCCTGTGCCTGCCGCCCAAGTTACTAGATGCGGCTCTCTGCTGCCCTCTGGGTTCCTTCTCAGTGTTTGTGTCCTCATAGGACCTTTTGGATACTTAGCACCCTAGGGGTAAAACACCGCAGCTTCCTCAAAAATGAAATAGCAGCATTTTTAAATTTGGTGTGTGTGTTTTTACAATTGATATGGCTGTTTAACACCGCAAGGCTCCTAGAATTATTTTATTTCTAATTTTATTGCCAGTTTGGGACAGGAAAAACTATGCTTTGCTGTTTAAAAAAAAAAAAAAAGTTAGCTCCCTCCACCTGTGAGATTCTGAAGATCCGAATCTCTGTCTCTAAGGATGTCTATAAACATTTTTATTTCTCTTTTCTCTCTCCCCCTCTCCCCTTCCCTCCTTTTCCCTCCCTCTCTCCCTTCCTCCCTTCCCCCCCTCTTCTCTTCTTCACTCCCCCTTTTTTTTTTCTCTCTGCCTGTCTCCCCTGCCCTTCCCTCTTCTCCTGTCATCTCCTCTTTTCTTCTCTCTTTCCCTTTCTGTTCGCCTCACTCCCTCCCTCCTCCCTCTCCCTCTCTCTTTCTATCTGTTTGTCTCTGTTCTTTCTCCCCTCTCTTTCCTTTTAGGGCTGCTGCCCAAAGCAAACTAGGTCACTACACGGATGCAATAAAGGATTGTGAGAGAGCAATAGAAATCGATTCCAAGTACAGCAAAGCCTATGGGAGAATGGGGTAAGCTCTCTAGAGGGATGTTCAAATCAGTCTTGGCATTCCCTGCTGCTCTTATATACATGATTCTTCATTTGTCACTTAACATTTTATCCCCTGAATTGATGTGGAGACTTAATATAGTTGAGGGAAGGGAAAAAGAAATGACCTAAGTCCCTGTGGGTTTGTGGGTGTGAGAATTAGAATTAGGGTCTCTGGTCTCTTTGTACTGGCACACTAGTAGAAAATAGCTTTTTGCTTCTAATGCTAATCCTTCTGGCACGATGAATAATTAACTGTATTAAGTGAGCACTGAAATTTGTCCAAATGGCAAAAGGCTCTGTTGAGCCAATCAGGCTAGAATGGAATTAGTCTGATTTTAAAACAAAATCAACAAACAGCCCAGCTTAGCGCCTGTAGTTGGCCCTTGTTTTTCAGTAGGATTCCAATGATTATCCAATAAAAGGATTCTGACTAGGTGGAGCTGGGCACTGAAATGGGATAAGCACGTGCTTAGGGACACAGTTTATGGGATGGAATAGAGAGAATGCTGGGTGTGTTCCACAACTCAAGTTCCTTTTTTAAACAAGCCTACAGAGTTTTATTTGTTCCCTCTGCTGCTAAGAAGGAAGTGAGTCTTGAGTCCTTAAAATGTCTATCCCAGGAAATTGCTTAGCATACCGGAACTGTGTAATTAAAAGGATCTAAATCAGCTGTGGTGTTTGCAGAGCTCAATTTAGATATTCATAAAGCAAAATATTCAGAGTACCACTCTTAAAAATGAAAAGACAGATGAGGTGATGTCTGCCAAACATGACACCTCAGTGGCCAAGAGCTAGACCGCAAGTTCTTGTAGCCCTGGAATCCTCTCCAATCAGATTTGTTACAGTGAATTTCACTGTGGGGTTCAATTCTAATATGGACTGGATATTATGAGAGGCAAGGTGATATAAAGGTTGGGGAACTATTGAGGAAGAGGGGATTTCAATTATTCCTCTAACATAGGTTAGCTGTGTGGCTCTGGGCTGTCACTTAATTTCAATGCTCCAGGAAATTGTCTAAGATTATAAATTGTAGAGAAGATGCCAACCTGCATTGGTAAAGAGAAGTTCTTAACCCTGGAGTCCCCTATTCCAGTGAAGTCATAGATGTAATCCATTTTCCTATCCCCCTCCCCAGAGAAACCTTGGTGATGTATTGTCATTTAAAAAATTTTTAAATGAATAAAAATTAAAAATTAAAAAAAGAATAATGTTATATTTCTGCCCTGATTTTTTTTTTTTTCTTTTCGTCAGGCTGGCCCTTACTGCCATGAATAAATATGAAGAAGCAATTACAAGTTATCAGAAAGCATTGGATCTTGACCCAGAAAACGATTCTTATAAGTCTAATTTGAAAATAGCAGAACAGAAATTAAGGGAGGTGGCTAGTCCTGTAAGTTTTCATGATAGAGCACTGGAATACTTTTCTCTGATATATCTACACTTTGTATGAAACTATAATGGGGTAGAGTGATTTTGGGGCATACTTTCATTACAGACGGGTACAGGACTGAGCTTTGACATGGCTAGTTTGATCAACAATCCAGCCTTCATTAGCATGGTGAGTAAATAAACTTGCTTGATTTCTTCTGTAACTGTGAGTGCTTCACAGAAAATATGATATGATGAGTGAAAGTAAAGACTGGCCTTATGGAAGCTACCTTAGAAGGTCTAAAGCTTTTTACCACAGTGATTTTCTTAGATCTTCCCTTTCCTCCCCCTTCCTGCTCCTCTTTCTCCTTTCCACTTAAAGTACCTATTTGCAATGCATGGGCAGGCAATTTAACTTTTTGAATATCCAATTTCAGTATCCCCAAGACTTTTCCCAATTTACCCTGACAACAATAAGAAGTGGGAAGGTTTACATTTTGCTGATTGGTTCTGACATTTCTGTACATAAATGGAACTCATTCTGGGCTTTGGATTATGTTACTAATTTTTAGGGTTAATTGTTGAAGTCTAATTTAAGATCCTTGATCAGGAATAACACTTGACATTCCTTTTATACCTTTCTGGTAACAAAGCAAATGGGATTTTTTTTTAGCACTTCTCATTTAGTGTTTCTACAGATTGACAGCTATAAATAATAAATATTTTCAAAACCTTTGCCAATGTACCAAGCAGAAAACAGGCATTTATCCAAAACAGTACATGGGATGGTTTTTTTTGAATAAGCATTCAGGTCTAAATGCTTAAAAAAAAGGAATAAAACCTTTAGGTCTTACTGAGCCCTCCTCCCTTCTTATTGGCAAATGGGCCACTTTTTACTGCAAAGGGATTTTTGGGTCATATCTTTAATTTGTTCTCATTCCTTTTGACTCAAGCTCTTAGTCAATGGAGTAACTGCCATCATTGGAGCATGATAGTGTTATTTGAAATCTCTCTGCCCTTGGAACATAATTCCTCAGTGCCATTTTCTCAGTATCTTATCTTTCTTTCCACACTCACTTATCTTGCACATTATAATCAAATTCCACAAGATATAGATGCATGCTTTATGCTTCCTACCCCTACCCTACTTTTAAAAATGTGCTTGTAAATACTAACCACCTTAATGGAAATGATTTCCTGTCTATTTCAGGCGGCAAGTTTAATGCAGAATCCTCAAGTTCAACAACTGTAAGTTATTTAAATATTCAATTGAGAGAGAGAGAGACAGACAGACAGACAGACTGACAGACAAAAACCGAGAGAGAGACAGAGAGAAAAACAAAGCATGTTCTATATCATCTTCATACTTGGGGGTTAGCTACACATCTCAAAGAGTAAGAACTTAAGGGAGATGCTAGAGATTACTCTGAACTCAACTTTTTTGGGGAGCTCTCAATCAAAATTATTCACCTCTAGTCCTATAATGAACCTGATCTTCTCTGTATGCTAGGGTACACCCTACTCTCTCTAAGCACCAAACCTTATTAACTGGTTTGTTAAGAAGGCATAACCATCCCTGTAACTTATCTTTTGTATATTCTAGCATGTCTGGAATGATGACAAATGCCATTGGGGGTCCTGCTGCTGGGGTTGGAGGCCTAACTGATCTGTCCAGTCTCATCCAAGCGTAAGTGTCACATTTAAAGGAATCCCTTTTCAGTGTTTTGCAAAAAATACTTGAGCCCAGCTTTCCTCTAAAGTTCCCAAATAATTTTCAGTAGTAATTGTATATATAGCAAAGTTCTCGTTAGTGTGTATAATGAAACCATGAAATGATCCATGTATTCAAATTCATACTACTCAATTTTACTTTTTTAAATTTTATAAATATTTTATAAAATTATATATATATATATATATATTTTATACAGTTTTATAAAATAAGATAATTGGTTCCAGCTCAAAGAAAACGCAGTGTATATTCAGATAACATGACTCCTTTCCTTATTAGTACTCATTAGGGCCTAGCTGTAGTTGAAATAGGAACAAATTTGAAACGGTGGAATTTAGAGTTGAAGCTCTGCTACTTGCTAGCTATGTATGTGACTTTGGACAAGTCTGTTTACTTCATTCAATTTCAGTTTCCCCATTTGTCAACTAGGAATCATAACTTGAATTTCCTGCCTCAGAAAGTTGTTGTCAGTATCTTTGTATGTATAGCATAATATAAATGTCACCTATTATTATTTTATCTTTACTTCTGCTACCTCTACTATCCATGTGGATGATTCAATAGTTAGAGCACTAGACCTGGAGTCTGAAAGATCTGAATCAAATTCAGCCTTGGATTCTTACTAACTGTACAACCAACTTTTCTCCCTTCCTCTCTTCTTCCCTTCCTCTCTCTCTCCTTCCCTCCCTCCCTTCCTTCCCTCCTCCTTCTTTCCTTTCCTCCCTCCTTCCTTCCTCCCCTTTCCTCCTCTTCTCACATAAGCTAAGCTCACCAGCTAGAGTGAATAGATCACTAGAAGATAGTATATTTTATTCAAGAAACAGAATATAGAATAGAAGGTTATGAGGATACTTTATGGATTAGATTCTACTTGTTTTGACCTGTAGAGTACATATTGAACTTTCATAGTTTTGCTAGTCTTTATTCATCTTTTTTATTCCTTTTAACAAAAATCCTGAGTAGATTTTTTATCTCAGAATTGCCAGCTTTTACAGTTTGTCAGTGCATCCCTATAGTTTCTTCCTCAGTTTGTTGTTTTTTTCCTATAAATGAGAGAATTTAATTGCTAGGTTTCTGGCTAGCCAGGTAGGAGCTCCTCTTTTGGGATGAAATCAGTGAAGGCCTTAAAAAAAGTCCTGCCTCACTGTCATGTCTCTGCTTGACTATTTCTTCCTATTGCTCATTGTACATCTACTAAAAATCTCAAATCATCTAATAGACCTTGAGATTTTAAATATCATATTGCAATTAACAATTGTAAATAATCTTATTTAATATAAATTTTACTTATCTATCGTCCATAGTATGATTAGTATTTTATTCATAAATTTTGCAAAACTCAAATGTGGCCTAGACTCACACTAGCTGTGTGACCCTTGGAAAGTCACTTAACCTGTGCCTTAATCTGATGGAGAAGAAAATGGCAAACCACTCTAGTGTCTTTTGGCCAAGAAAACCCCAAATGGGATCACAAAAAGTTGGACACAACTGAGCAACAACTTGCTTTTTATTTAGGAAGACGAATTTTCCTTTCAAAGGCTTACGTCTTGGGCAGTTTCAATCAAGTCACCAAATATTTATTAAAGTTACTTTGGACTAGGGAGTGTACTATGTTCTGGGAATATAAGAAGAAAAAAAAAGAAAATTCCCAGCTCCCAAGGATCTCACAATCTAACAGGAGAGACAGAAAGCAGATAACAATGTACAAATAAGGTAAAATTGAGGGTAGAAGGAAATCATTAACATTAAGCAAGATGGAGAAAAGCTTTTTTGCAGAAGATGGGATGTTAGCTGAGACTTGAAGGAAGTCAGGGAAGCCAGGAGGATTAGATAAGGAGAGTACCAGGCGCTGGAAGATGCATGCAATGGGGTGCTGGAATGTCCTATGACTGGGAGCCTCAGGGAGGCCAGTCTAGTACCTGCAGTGTGGTACTGGTAGCATTTGCATGGCCAGGTACATTCTTCATAACTGAGTTCCTATCTCATCTCCGTTTTCTTTTACCTGTGTCCCATATCTTATGATCATTTTCCCTGCTCTCATTGCCCCCTTTCTGTTTGCTGCAGGGGACAGCAGTTTGCTCAGCAGATACAGCAGCAGAATCCTGAGCTTATTGAGCAGCTGAGAAATCACGTCCGGAGTAGATCCTTTAGCAGCAGCACTGAAGAGCACTCCTGACTTGTTGGGAGACTTCTCCTAGAATTACAATGTGAATGGTTTTATAGGCCTGACATGTTTGCTGTAGTTAGTTGGGGGGTGGGAGGGGGGAAAGAAAGAAAGAAAAAAGAAAGAAAGAAAGAAAGAAACAAAGAAAGGGCACCATTTTAACTCTGCTGCTTGGAAATGAGATGAAGAGAAAACCCTGGTGTGTTTCTTTAAGAATAAATCTGTTTAGAAAATAGATTTACCAATCACAGACTTGAACATATCATTGTACGTACGTAGAGTGATTCCTTTGTAACTGAATATTTAATAGCCTTATTAACTAGGATACCAACATAACAGTTGACAAGATTCTATTTTCAGTCTCTATCCTGTGTATTAGTATTGTGTCAGGGCCTCTTCACAGAAGGAAATATTAACTGAACACTAGGCTGTTTGTTGGGGAGGGCTTTGGCTCAGCATGCCTTTGTGGGGACAGGGGTAAGGCAAGATTTTTAAATGCCACCTTATTCCTTTGACTTTTTGGTCAGATGTCTTTTGCTCTGTGTCCCAGAAGCACTGTATTTGCACCTGAGCAGCATGGAGCCAGGGCTAACACAGCTCACCCTCACCCTTACTCTCAGCGAGCTCCCTTCTGGCATTGCTTGTTCATGTCAGAGGATCCAGACCATAGTTACTAGTGTCAGCTAATTTAGTATTATTCATGGTAATGGGTGAGAAATAAACTAGGAACTGGTGAAAAGGAAAGCTTGGAGTAATTTAGAGGGGAAAAAAAACAAAAAAACAATGTCAAAGAGCTGGATAGAGAAGGGGAGAGGAATGGAGATTGAGAGAAAAGAGGTAGATGCCAAAAATGAAATTGGGGTGGCATGCCCAGATTTTCTATGAAACAGCCCTTAGGGAGTCTTGCTCACAGTGTGGTACTGGTAGGATTTGCATGGCCAGCTGTGTTTTGTATAAATATGCATCCATATGCATATATATGAATGTGCATAATGAAATATGCTTAGAAATCTTTTGTGGTGATACATAAGTCAGCTATGTAATGGTATCATTTAACTAGCACAATTTTGACCACTGGAAACCTCATCACAGGCAAAATAGAAAACAAAACAAAAACCCTTAACATGGGTCAGTATGGACATTAGGTTCAAATAAATCAGTGGCTTGGACTTGAGGGTTTTCTAAGTGTATTTAATTATGTTCTAATAAACATTGGTTTTTTGATCTCAGAAATTTTATGATGGATCACAAATGATATCCGACAGTGACTAACATTGCTTGCTCATACAATCATTTGCTTCCTTACGCTTAATTTGTCACACTAACCTTCTGTTTTTAAGCCTCTGTCAAATACAAAATTTAACCATCACCTTTACCGGAAATATTACAAGTGATTCATTCCATGCAGGACGCTGTAATCAGAGGAGTAAAGGTGTTATGAGAATACTAAAGAGGCCTGCGGCTAAAACAGTGGACTAGGCTGGGTTTAGTCCCGTGTCGACTTCAGTACAGTAAGCCACTAGACATCAGCATATCTGTGATCTCATCCCTGATTCAGGCCATTGGTACAGATCACAGCCCAACCATGCCTTCTTTTATTCTGTGACATTTTATCTTTGTTCTTCTAGACCCTTCACAGGGGAGCTATACAATGTATCAGACTTTTGTTTAAGTTCTTTCTACATTTCATGGGTTCAAATATAGCCTGGTTTATGTGTTATCCTTTTCCAGCCAGACATTTGCTGATGTCTGTAGGTTGCTACTTGAATCAAGGTAGGTTACTAGTTTTATAAATAGGGTCAATACATAAATCTCACAAGTCTTATGAGAGGGGAATTTGTGAGAAAATCACCAAGCCCTTCATTTCCTTTTTTCATTTATCAGTGTTTTTCAGATATCCTGTCAATGCCAGCAGTTTCTCATTTTCATTCTTTTAGCTCATTTTGGAGTATCCCAGTTGCCAATCCCAAATTCTTACTTCCTCCATCCAATTTCTCATTTCTGAAGAAGGGATTGCAGAAAATCAGCTTTTCAGTGCAACTTTGTGATCTGGTGTTAATCACAAGGTTAATTTCTTCCCTCCTTTCCTTCTCTTATCTCCCAATCAACCCTCTCTTTTTTTTTTTTTTTTTTTTTTTTTCTTTTTCTAATCTCTCAGAGCCAACAGTTTTCTGTGTTCCATTTTGGGGGGGAGGGAGAGGGAAGGCATGCTAAAGATAATGCAAGGTTTTTCTTCCAACTTGACATTTATCAATCACCTAATATGTGCTAAAGATACACTAGGAAACAATTTAGCCTAATGCAACGCACCCAGCTTGATGTTATCGCTGTTCATTCCTTTTGGCTTCTCCATTGGTTCAGAGAGGATGTTCTTTCACAGCTGTCGATCTGCTCTATGGCAAACACTGCCATCTATTCATCTGACTTCACCCCATCTGGATAGGGGTAGGGAATATCCTGAAGGTGCTATGACTACTAAGCTCTCTATTCAGATGAAATGTACTATGATTGTAGTGGCAGAAAATCGGCTACCACCCATCTTCCCAAAGGTCTCAGCCCAGATTTTCCTTATATTATGGTTGTCAAAGTTTCTTCTGCAGTTAAACAAAATATTTTAAGAGTTTGGCTTCATGAAGCAGGGGGAGTAAGTATAAAGCCATAGTCCTATCTGGCAGGGAAGATGATAGTGGGAAAGGGAAGGACAGAATAACTAAAGTTGCCATAGTAAGCCCTAATGTATTTGTATGTGAGACACTGAAAGAAGAGGTTGGTTATTACTCGCTGGTCTCAAGTATTTTACTCAGAGCAATACATCTTATGGGCTCAAGGCCAGACTCTTTGTACTCCAGGTTTGCTCCCAATTAACTCACATGAAACCTTATTAGCCTTCAAGATACCCTTGTAGCTCAACTCTGGCCTCTTGCCAGAAGTCGATTTGATTTTAATGAATAACTAATCATCCTTGCAAATATCAGCTGTTGACATTAGATCTATGGGTGTAGATACTCTTCAAGCACATTAAAAACATTTTGAAAACCTAATTTCTTTATTCTCTGGTGTCTGTGGTCAAAATATACTATTCTGTGTTAAAGTGGTTTCCATGTATCATCACCTTTGTTTTATGGGAAGTGCAAGGGCATTTGGCTGATGGCACTGTTTCTACTTCCTGCTTTTAACCCTCCTTGACTTCAAAAGATCTCTTTCCTGAGATTTTTCATTTTCTTAAACACAGCCAATTTGGTATATAAATCATATAATCTTAGCTTTTGTCTGCTCCTCAGGATTTATGATTTATCTGGACATTTGACTGCATAAAAGAATTTCCTGTCTCTCCCTCATTAGGTTAAGGAGCTGGATATTTTGTCATCTTTATTCACATTGAAGAACCTCTATTGTTGATTTACAGGGTGAAATTTTTGTAGCCTTTTCTTCTGCTCAAGGTTGCAAAAACAATCCCAGTTTTGGGGACCAGTTCTGATCAATTTATACTATTTATTCAATTGAAGGTTAATTAAAAAAAAAATTTTTTTTAAAGTAAGGCAAGACACAGGTGTGTGTCCAGAATTGTGATATCACTGATGTAGGGATTTTCAGGAGTTTCAGGTTTAATTCCCTCTACTGATGTAGAAGACTCAGAAAAAGTTTCTCAACTTCATTAAGTAGATTTCTGCTGTTATGGTTATATTAAGGCATTGTATATATAATCCTTGACTTGTGCTTAGGTGGCAATGTTCACTCCATGTACCATGCAGCAAAGAATTAATTTCATACTTATATTTTACAATATGTAATACAAGTACTCGTCTTTTCTAACTAATGGCATTATATAATATTACAGGGTTACATTACAAGTGAAAGTATAAACTGTGCGAGGGTCCAATTACTTGTATATTAACAGAAGAGGCTTTATAATCCTGAAACCAAACAATGTAGCAACTCCCAAGTGACCACCACACATTAAATGCTTTTCCATTTGAATCTGGGAAAATAGAAGGGTCCTCCATGAGTAAATGTATGATGAAAAACTAACGAGCCAATTATACTGGCTACGTGGTTTTGCTGTCATTTAATGCATCTTAAATCACTGAGGAAGAAAAAGAAAAAGACACTTTATAATTTAACTAATTGCACTTTATTTTACACCGAGGACATTTCATACAGATTATTCCAAATAAAGTGGCTAACCATGTTCTGAAATCACTTTCATTTTAGGCCAACAAGTTTGTCATGGTAATTAATAAATACCAATGCATTTAAAATAAATGGATGTTTTTAAATTATTTAAGTCACACTTAAATTGCATATATAGTCTAAATTTTTAATATTTCAGCTTGACAAATTAATATTACTTTTTACATAATGGTTTATGAGCTTTTATTATGCTGACACAATTCAAATGACTATTATTATTTCACAAAAAGCTTCATTTCACTGTATATTCAGCATTTTCTTTGGCTGCGTGATAGTGATAAGCAAATTTGGTGATAAAATGTAACGAAGGGGCAATTTATCATGAGAAAATAAATACAAGAAGCACTTAAACTTCAAACACAAGACATATCAACGTCTGAACACTGAAAATCATCATGGCAAGCGGGGTAGATTTTAGGTTGCAGCAAATCATTTCCTGGCTTTGAGAGGCACGAAAATTCCGTTAGATTCCTTATTTAGTAATAAGATGACTGAGTTATCCCATAGTTATAACATGGCCCAAATGTGGGAGGAATAACTGTTGGAACTTGACCAATTCTGACCATGTTGTTATGGCAAATATAAAAATGTTAATATCAGGGGAAAAAAAAGGAAGCTTCATGTGTTTTAAACATGATGCACTTTGACATTCCCAATAATTTCTAAGCCTACGAGACAAACACTTGTACATTTAGGTAGTAAATATCACAGATTAAATGAGGGAGACTGGCCTCAGTTATTCTTAACATTGTCCTTGAGAATCGTCTACTCTGAAAAGCTGAGGGGGATGAGGGGGATGAGGGTGAGAGTGGGCATGGAGGGAGGGAGAAGCAGGCTAAAGAGGACAGCTATGCCTTCTTTATACAAGCTACGATAGAAAAAAGTCCACAAACCTTCTAAGTAAAAAGCATTCTATTACCTAGGTTGCCACCTAGAGTTGAATGTAGAATGACAGCTTCATTGTTAGTGAGGCCCCATCATTTTCAAGTGCTAAACTGACAAAGGAAGGGACTTTGGTGACTAACCACACTGAGTTCAAATGAGGTAATACTGCAGAAAATATAGATGTGTAGAATTATAATTTATTGTCTTAAAGAAGATAAAGTCAGGAGAGAGTTCCCTTTAAAATATAACATAGAATGTTTAGAATATCCAAAATCTTAAAATTATCTCAAGGAAGAAATTTAAATAATAATAAAATTGCTTGTGATGTGCTTACATTCCTAATATAACCTGATGGTTAAACATTTTTAACATCCAGATTATAAACAAAAAGAATAGAAAAAGGTTGTATAAAGAAATGCCATATAAATCAAAAAGACAAATGACAATCTTTAGCCTTCTACTTGAATGGTTGATGACACCACACAGACTTGGGCAATATCATCATATTCATATGTTCTCTTCAAGAATGTGTCTGTTAATCGTAAGCCAGAGACACTCTGATGGGAGAAAAAGAAAAAGAAAGATAGCAGTTTTCGTTAATTGGTTAAGCATATAGAGGGCTGAATTATTATGAATAAAACTTGATTTAAGTGGCACTCAAAAGTCTAGATTACGATTTGAAGGCGAAGGTTATGCCTACAAAGTGAATATTACTAAAAAGAAAAAAAGTCACATACTTGCAGTCCTTGTACAGAAGAAAGCAGTGTGAGGGCAAGATAAAGAGATGAACTGGGGTTCAGTTTTCCAAGCTGCCTTCCTGAAACTCCACACCAGTGGATAGAATTTGTATTGCACATTTCCAAAACCAGGTCCATGGTCCTTTCACTGCTAGAGAGATCAGAAAAAGCAGGAATAAATCTAGTTCCTTTCAGAAAAGCTTACAGTAGCATATTTCTTCAGTTTCAATTAGTGCTCCTGTTAATTTTGGTTTAATAAAATTCCTTCCCAGAAACAGAAAGGAAAATAAGTCACAAGTAACGGCTTTGACAAAGTATTGTTGCCTGGTTTCACATGAAGTTTTACATTCTAAGCTCATGCACTTGTTTGTAAATGGAATGACTTTGTAAAAGGACAACTTTGAATTCTCTCCTTTACCCTTCACATCTCTTTTCCTCCTTTATCCCTGAGATACAAGTTGCCATTATCTTCACTTTTTCTTGATTCCAAGATTTAAAATGGCATTTAAAGCAATTGTCTGTCTGGATGTTGGACTTTCTGGTTTTAATTCCAGCATTGAACCCCTGGTGCTAGTCGTCTCTTGTTCAAAGTGTTGTTCTTGCTCTGGAAAGTATTCAGAATTCTTGCCTAATCCTGCCGCTTTCTAGCTCTTCTGTTTCTATTAAATTCTCTTTGTAAGAAATAAAAAGGGTAATCTGGTTCTGTTCCAAAAGCCATTTTGATATTTAATCCAATTCTCTGACTATGATTTGTAGTGATAGGGCTTACAGACGTGCAGATACATGAAAGGATCTGCCCAGAAATGAAGGATCATAGGATTATGTTCAGATTTGATCATTATTAATAATATTCCATCTAAAAAATCCTACTGCTTGCAATATTGCACTAAAGTTTCAATCTAAATGGCTTTATTATATGCTTTTATAAATGATAGTTGTTTAAAACTCAATTTTTATGACCAAGTTGGGCATAATATCCTAATACATTAGATAAATGATTTTAAGAGAAATGTTATTACTGAATCACCTTCAGTTAAGATAGTAACTCTGAAAGAAAATAAAACTACTGACTTTCATAGTTCCTCCACTGTCTGAGATATATACCTTTAAAGTGCTATAAAACCCCCAGACTGGGGATGGGGAGGTTTTGGGATGTTTGTAGAAGATTTCTCCTGTTTCTGAATGTTAGGAATGTCATCCACTGATGAACAATTACCCAACTATCTTTACAGAATTAACAACAAATACTGTCACTTTGAACTACTTTAGCACCAAGGCTTTTCAAAATATTTTCACATCCATCCTCATTTTCTCCTCCCCCTTTGCCTTGTGAGAAGGAAAAGGAGAAGGAAAGAAGCATTTATTAAAACACATACTCTTTGCCAAGCACTGTATTAAGCTTTACAAATATCTTTTTTGATCCTGTGAGGTAATTGCTATTACTGTCAATTCTATTTTATAGTTGAGGAAACCAAGGCACTCCAATTTTTAACTTTCAGGATACAGAGGATGGATGATGATATAAAAATGTAAGGCAATACAAATGAGTTTGAAGTGCAGCATCTCATTGCTTTACTATTGTATTTTTTAGGTATGTTGGCTCTTTAACTATTTGAGAGAATATCATGTTCTCAGTTGCCCAAGTTCATAAAATTCAACATTACTCAATAAAACAGAGGATATCTGCCAAAACCATACTTAAGAGGATAGAGACATTTTCCAAATAAAAAACATATTTTGTTTTTTTAACAAACCGAGTAAAAAGCCGGAACGTGGACATTACCTGCAGTTTGTTATTTTACAAGTAATATGAAAAGGTTCTTCAAGATTTACAGTATCTGGGATTGCTTCCAAAGACAACCTAACATCACCGTAACCTGGGGCCTGTAGGAAAAGGAATAAATACTCAGAATTTTATTTAATAAAGAATACTGTTAGTTCATCACAATCAAAGTACCAAGGAAAAAAAGGATATGGCCCGGGTTATACAAAAGCGTTTATGTCTCACAGAATGGCATTGTTAGATGGAAGTTCTAAATGTTTAATTCATTCCTCTTCTGTTGGTTCCTCATCTCTACTCTTTGTGACACTGCTATCTTACTAATGAGAAAAGGGGCCCAGAATTTACTTGTTTTTGCTATAATTGTCCTTTGGCCAAATAGGAAGAACTTGGCAAATGGGTTGGATGTGGGCACAAAGTGAAGATGGCACTGAGTTTTAGGAAGGCTCCCAGAAGTGTTATGGCTTCCATGTGCTCAATAAACATACTAGGAAGAAGAAACCACTATACTTACCACTTTCAAACAACTGAGAGGGGAAGCCATGGTTTTTCACAGATATATTAGCAGTAACTATGGAAGCATCAAGATTAAAGTAGTGATGTCAAATATTGTGGAATAAAAGAAGATGAAGTGACAGCTAATGCCAATTAAGTCCATTTTAAAATTGTCATTAATTTTTACATTTTTATTGGTTTATTTTGTCTTTATATCGTTTTTATCTTCAAATATCTCTTTCTCCCTTCTTCTATAGCAGGGGTCCTCAAACTTTTAAAATAGAGGGCCAATTCACTATCCCTCAGACTGCTGGAGGGCCCAGATTATAGTAAAAACAAAAACTTTGTTTTGTAGGCCTTTAAAAAAAGAAACTTCATAGCCCTGAGTGAGGGGAATAAATGTCCTCAGCTGCTGCATCTGGCCCGCAGGCTATAGTTTGAGGGCCCCTGCTATAGTCCAATCATGCCTTGTAATCCAGAACTTTTTTGAAAAAAAGAAAAGAAAAAAAGCAATTTTATCAACAAAATGTGACTGTATATGCAATATTTCATACCCATATTCTCCCAATTCCCTGAAGAAGGGAGGCATAAAATTAATTTTCTAATAGTCTGACTGACTCAGCAAATTATTTCTTCTTGGGGAAAAAAAAAAGTGGCTGATTAAATAATGTGTATCTTTCCTTCTGAAATGACTATTCCAGCATGGAGAGTGACTATTTTACTCTGGCAATTTAGAACAAGGAAATTTTTCTATCAGGCAGTCTTAATAGTCTGGAGGGGACAGAGACCTGAATAGTGGTCCTTATCTTTGAAGCAGGAGCCACAGAAAATAAACCATCATTTCCACATTTTTTTTTTAAAATATAAGAACTCAAGCCTGCTTTAATTTGTTTAACATATTTGCTTTGTAAACAATGAAGTAATTTCTAAAAGAGCTGTAAGATAGTTTTTTGAATGTTGTCCTCTATAGTGACGCTGTTCTCTTATTTAATGATAAATGCAAATAGGACAATTTATTTAACAAAAGGAAAGTTTGACATTAAAAAAAAGTTCTCACCATTCTTTGCAGCTGGCTGGTCTGCAGTCTTCCTCTCTCACCCAAGTTTGTTTTCCACACTATATCTAATTTTCCGATTACTGTTACTCCTTTAATAATGCCAGCTTTTTCTGCAAATTCAGGCTTGGGCTTCAGACAGTATAAATACTGCCGGGTATCCATTGGTTGCAAATATGTCCGTGAGCCAAAAGTGGACACACTGAAGGAGGAATACAATGGACAGAAATCTTTAGCATCTTTTAAAAAATGAATGCCTTCCACCTCAAGCCAGATTGAAGCTACCGCTTCAAATAACATGATACATGGATTATTTAACAGGCACAATACAGAATCACTGACTTAAAATACCTGAAGGGCTGTTATACTTTCTTTGGTAAATACTTCAGGGATAGGAGACAGCAAGGCTGTCAAGGCCGTCTTCAACTTCATGATGAATATTCATCAATAAGGTCTAGCTTTACAAAGTTTTAGAAAGAAGAACTAGGAGTAATAGGTAGCAATTAACGTTTTAGTCCAATTTCATTTCAATACAAAGTTTTTTTTTTTTTTTTTAAACAATTAAGTGGGCTGCCTTGTAAGAAATTACACACTTCCATAACTTAAGGAATTCAAGCAGAAACTTGATAAACAATTTTTTAGCGATATTATAGAGGGGATTTATTTGACTTGTATAAGACTAGATTACATAACCATCCAGTCTATTTTTTTTAATATTTTTTTTTTATTTTTATTCATTTATTTGTTTGTTTTTATTTAATAGCCTTTTATTTACAGGATATATGCATGGGTAACTTTACAGCATTAACAATTGCCAAACCTCTTGTTCCATTTTTTCACCTCTTACCCCCACACCCCCTCCCCCAGATGGCAGGATGACCAGTAGATGTTAAGTACATTAAAATATAAATTAGATACACAATAAGTATACCTGACCAAAACGTTATTTTGCTGTACAAAAAGAATCAGACTCTGAAATATTGTACAATTAGCTTGTGAAGGAAATCAAAAATGCAGGTGGGCATAAATATAGGGATTGGGAATTCAATGTAATGGTTTTTAGTCATCTCCCAGAGTTCTTTCTCTGGGCGTAGTTGATAACCATCCAGTCTAATGATAAAAGGTCCAATCTGATGATAAAAGAATTGTGATAAATTTAATGTTGATAAATTTTGTTTTCATATCATTTTCATTTCTGAATAACTCTTCCCCTTTCTCTTAAAAAGTAAACCATTCCTTTTAAGAAAAAATGAAACACAGCATACACAGTAATATAAGCAATGTTGCTTTCCCATGGTAATAACCGAAGTCATCATATTTGCATATTATTTGACTTATTTTAAATTTTTCACTTGTATTACTGTAGCTACTGTACATATACTTTCCCCTCTGATTTTGCTTACTTTATTTTTTAAGTTTCCACTGCTTCTCTTCTTTCCTTGCTTTATATTCATTGTTCCTTATGCACAGTAACATTAATGTACAATTTCACGTTCAGCCATTTCCTATCTTGAGAGGCATCCATCTTGGTTTTGAATCATTAGCTACCACAAAATTTTCCACTACTAATATTCTCATGCATACTTGGACTAATATGCCCTATAACAGTATTTCTAGTTTAAAGCACATGGACATTTTATTTGCTTTCTTAGCATAATTTTAAACTAATTTTCAGAACAGCAGGACCAATTCAAAGCCCACTAGCAATTATTTTCTTAGTTCCTAATCTAATACCTTATAAATATACGCAACGTTCCATAGGGAACACTGTTGTGGAAGATCTGGGTTCTTGTTCTGGCTGTGCTAATTAATTAGTAGGCCTGTGGAGTGAGTAGTAGGCTGTTCAACCTCACTGAGCTTCAGTTTCCTGTAAAATCATAATAATTGCTGACATTTTTGCTTCATGGATTGTTCAGAAGATCAAATGAGAAAATATTTATATATATATAAAAATATTTAGAAAGATATAAAAGGTATGAGATGTAACAAACTACTGTTTATTAATCTTATCCAATACTCTCTACCTTTTATCTTAAATATATCTCATTTTGTGCACACAGACTCATCATTCCAATTAAATTTCCCTTGCTCATCTCGGGCATATGAACCACATTCTCACTGTTTGTGGCATGTGGTATAGGTCTAACAATAAGTACTCAGAAAAAATGTAGCCTCTATTTTTACAGATCTGTGAATTATGTGGAAAACCATCCACTGAGAACATTTTTCCTTTTTTTATTAGTCCTATGTGCAAGGTATTCAAGAAGGCAGTTTTGGGAAAGAGAGAACAAATATTGTACTGCTTCTCCATCCTTAGCCCCAATTGGATAAAATATTTTTTCCCTCCTTTATCAGGTTAGAATTGAGAGGGGGAAATTCAAGTCAATGGTATCAAGTGAAAAGAATGGATCATTCTCATGATGATAGGGCCACAGTGATGGTTCTCATCCTTCAGGAAGGTTGCAGATTTTGTTTTTTCATCTATTACCTTTTAATAGATTCTCCTTTCTTCATTCATTCTTTCTTTCTTCCTTTCAAAGGGGAGAGATTTCCTTTTCACAAATGTTATCTACTCTATGCCTGAGCCTGCACTTGTGCATCCTTTTCAATCTCAAGAAAATCCATCTGATGCTCATGTCCTCATGATCTAACCTTTTAAATACTCTTCCTATCTGCTTTAAATATGTTTTCATCTTATCTACACAGAAACTCTTCTCTCCAAAAAATTAAACTCCTGGACATAAGCACTGCTCATTCCAGCTTCTGTCTTTGCTCATTTATTTCCTTTACCCTAAATACCATAATCTTTATCAAATATTCAAAATCTGGTGCATAACTTGTGTGTGTGTTTGTGGGGTAAGTAAACAGAAAACTTCTAAGAATTTCTAAGGTGTTTTCTGGCTCTAGAGCTGTGATCCTATGGCCTCTCAAAGCCTCTGCTTTCACATCTATAAAATGAGGGGACTGGATGACATGATCTCTAAGGTCATTTGTGGCTCTAACACCTATAATCCTAAGGATCTGCCTCTGAGTAAGTTCTAGCCAATCTAAATATCAGTTTCGTTATCTTTAAAACAGGATTAATTCCTATCCTAGTAACCATATACATTTACAATATTAATAATTAAGTATTGATCAAAAATTATATATTTAATGTACTACAAAAATTGATAAAATATTGTATTATACAATTATACATAATGTATTAATTACATATTTATGGATATATAAAATATATATATTTAAGTACTTTGAAAAATAAAAAATGCTGCATTATTGTCCCATAATTTTGTACTTTAGATATAAGAATCATAATAATGGCTCTAAAGTTAAAGTTAAAAAAAAGATGAAAATAATGAATTTAATAAATGTTAGCATAGACAGATAGACTTTGAAGTTAAGACTATCTGAAACTTTATTTGTACTCACCCTTCACCAACCTGTTTCACAGTATTTAATTCTACTACATTGTACATCATAGATGGCTCCAATGAAACCTTCTCCATAAACATAGGTGAAGTTGTAATATTTTGAATTTGGGCTTCAAGAAATACTTCATCTGTCTAAAGAAATGGGAAAATGGCCACCAAAGCACAAAGGTATTTTATAAATTTGCAGTATCTTAATTATTTGAAAAAATTAACCACAAATGTGATTAGTTCATGCCTGCAAATCAAAGTTACTGTAATTAATGCGAGAAAAGAAATCTTTATCCCAAAATAATTATCAGGAGCAAAAGTGTTAGTCAACTGATATCTTGTCAAACAATGGATAGGGGAATAGCTGTGATATATTTTATACTTGAAATTCTAAAATTAATCAGAATTTCATTAGAACAGCCTAATTTCTCAATAAGCTAAGAATTCAGGGTTTCTGAGTTAATCAGAGATATATTTTTGATATGTATGAACATTCCTTTAGAATCTTAATTTTTCTAAAGTGATAAGATATAGTGAAAAATAATAGACTCTCTTAATAGTACATCACACTAATCTCATTTTCAAGTGTCATGTTGACATCAGAGTGATCACTAGCACTATATTTAGTCTATACACACACACACACACACACACACATGCACACTTACTATGACTGTGCAATATATTTTAAGTTCCTTCACCATAGAGACTATCTGCTTATTTGATTTAACCAGGTACTTTCTTACATTCTATGAGTGTTCAATCTACTAAATTCCTAAGATTATTTTCTAATAATATATATGGGTAGTTAGTATTATAAAATGTGAAAAGAGCCAGAAATGGGGAGTATATATTTTTGGGGGGAGTGGGATAAAGAATCTCTGAACTTTCAAAACCAGGAACAGGTAATTTAGCCTTGCTGACAGGTTTGAAGATTTGGCATGAAGCAAAGTTTAAAAATCATGATATAGATGAACTTGGTACTTTCTGGGCATCTGTCACACAAAAGGCAACACAAACTGAAATCAACCTGGAAAAATATAACTACAGAGCTACAATCTAATTACTAAAATTTATAAATATTTACTAAGAACACAAGTTCTGTAGTATATTGCTATTTTTTTTTCCTAAAAAAGAATAGCAATGTGCTATGGTAATTATAAATGACATTATTTCATGGTTTCATTCTGTTAGCACTTCCCCAAAAGGTAGGTAAATATCATATCCCATCAATCCATTGCTTTAAAAATCACCATGGACCCAAACTTCAAGTTATTTTCAAAGGCATAAATTGTCAGCATAAATTTAGGAAGAGCTAAGTGGGACAAGAAAAGAAATATAAGCAGCATAATGGAAAACCAAATTAGTTTGAAAAAGAAATATAAAACAATTTACAATGAAAAAAAAAACCCAAAAACAAACTAAAGTGATAATGCTAATAAGTCAATTGGTATTTGCATTAACTACAGAAAGACACAAAAGATATATGAACTACAGCAAACATGATACAAATGCTGCAAATTTCAAATAGCTAACTAGAAAATATATTCTTGTTTCTAATATTGTTAAAAGATCCAATTTTATCTACTTCAGTTTAAAACTTAAATAATTATATACTTGCATTCAAACAGTTAACTACTCTCCACCTTGTTTACAGTAATTCAGGTGGACGGTTTAGATGAAGGTAACTGAAATCCCCTGATGGAAAAAAAAAATAATATGCTTAAAAAAAAAAGGCCAAATGAGAAACAAATGGTTCAAGTTATAATTGGTTTAATATGGTAATTTAAAATCTGAGCTGATGTGTTAGATAACCTAGAAGAGGACCATTATAATTTGGGAAAGAACATTTTCCCAGCTAAATGAATAAGATCATAAAGCAATATTCACAACCAACTTTGTTTTTCCACTATGCTTTATAAACAGATGTTAAAAGGCAGAGAATCAATTAGTAGACAGGAAGAAAAAGCATACAAATTTGTAATAAATTAAATAAAATTACCACAGAACTGAGGTCACTCTAATGGAAAAATAAAAAAAGAAACATTAGAAAAATTAGAGTTAAATGTTAAAGAAAAAGGATAACTAACTTTCAAATAAAATGCACTACTGCATTTTTGAGTATTTTCTAAACACGACAGCATTAGTAAACAAGAGTATAAACAGAAAGACACACAAAGAAACATGACAATCATCCTTCTGAAAAGGTACAGCTTAGTAAAGTTAAATGGTATAGTAGGATTACTTATACTTTAATAAGTTTTACTGACTTGAATAGGGGACTGGGATGTTGCATAGGTATTAAAGGAATAGAATTTTGTTGAAATGTTTTCCCCCTCAGATTTAATGCGACTATTTTACTGACACAGTAATTTAATGGGGGGGGGGGGGGGGGGGGGGGGGGGGGGGAGGGGAACCTAATAGAAAAACTTGTACTTGGATTGTGTTCTTTGGGAAGAATTCAAAGGCCTTCAGAGATATCTCATTTGTTACTTTATGGAATTATAGGCTTTTCAGCACAGGAGAGATCTTAATTAGGAATTTATCTGGCTACATTCCATCTCAGATGACAAGCCTATTTGATTTTTAAAGCCCTTCCTTGATTTCAAAACCTCTCAAAATTCAATGATTTTTCCTTCCATATCTATATTTCATCAAGATATCACAGCTTAACCTCATTTGTTCTTTCTCTGCCCTCAGCTGAAACAGAGATGGATATTTTGTGCATGATATTCTTTCATAATTTTTAAGACTATTACTAGACTATTCCTGAGGCTTCTTTTCATGCTATTTATTCACACGGGCTAACATATAATTATAGAAGGGGAAAAAACCTTTGTAAACAATGCTTTAGGCAAATAAAAGGATAATGAGGTACCCTTGGGCCACGATTTCAGCATAAGAGAAGCAATTTACTGAACAGGGGGGAATGGGAAACATGGGAGAAAAATCACACACTGGCATAGCAGTAACATGATAGTTCTCAACACCAAAACTAATATAATTTCATGTCTATGTTCATTCCTAGTCAATGTTGGCTATGGTGTGGATATTATCGACTGGGCATTGAATACCTAGAAGTCAAAACCAATCGTCAAGAAAATGATTAACAAGCCCATGAATTGTTTGCCCTCTGATTTAAGTAGTGCTTTCAAAAGAAATATGTATAATCAGGAATTTAAGGTATTAAGATGCACCATAGCATAATGATTAGCGATCTGCCCACAGTAAGGAAGACTAAGTAAGGCACAAAGTTTGCCTCTGACACACATGACTACCCTGGTCAAGTTAGCAAATATTTCAGTGTTCCCGGCAACTCTCTTAGTTACAGGGAAGATAGCAATCTGAATTGTTATAGTTTTCCCATTGGCAAGGCCCTACTCTAATGAAACCACTGGTCTGGTTTTTTAAAAAAGTTTTTATTAAAAAAATTTCAAAATTAAAACTTGTCAGGAAACTAGATTTAGAATTATGTGTAGAACCAATTTCTAAACATACTATGTTCATAGAATTAAAAGGTTAAAGCGGAAAGTTTATTTTAGAGATCATCTAATCCAATTTCCTCAATTCAAAGATGAGGAAAAGTAATCTCAGATGGTTATAGGATGTATCCAAGATCCTGGAAAGAAATTATAGAGTTCTACTCTACTACAAGAATAGCCTGTTTCCAAACTCTTAAGAATTTCTGTGATCATTTTTAAACTAAACCTAGTACCAAATATGCTATTACTGGAATACATTTTCATAGTCAGATAATCACATTCACAAAAAAATGAAAATAAACACACCCTATAAAAGTTCTCCTTACTCATATATAAAGTAAGGGAACCAATGGAGGTACCTTTCAGTTCTGAACTGATTAATGATTCTGTTATGTTTCTTGCACTTCTATAACAAATTTACTCTTTTAAGACATTTTCACTTCAATCTAACTATATATTAATCCTCTACCAGGAAGGAGAGAGAGAAAGGAAGGGGAAGACAGAGCGGGGAAGAAAGGCAAGGGAGATAAAGATGGAGGGGGATAGGGCAAAAAAGAGAAGGGAGGGAAAGGGGGAAAGACGGAAAGACAGACACAGACAGACAGACAGACACACACACACACACAGAGACAGAGACAGACAGACAGACAGACACAGAGACAAAGAAATAAAAGAGTATTTTAATTTAATCAGACTGAATAGTTACAGAATATGATTATTTCATAGTATGTGATTAATAATAAGAATGCTGGGGCCAATATTCAGCAAGAAAAAAGAATTAACTAAATAAATAACATCAATTGTATTCAAAACTTTTCTCCCTATTCCTGAACTATGTATTCCAGTTAAACTGGTTTATTCACTATTCCCTGAAGATATGAGATCCATTCTCACCTTCTTGTTCTTCCTCATATCATTCTCTTCGTCTGAAATGGCCTCCTCCTTCTTATCTATGTCCTATACTTTTTATAAGGCCCAGACAAAATCTTGTTTTTTCAAAAATTGGATGCTATGATTCCACTGATTACCTAGTCCTTTCTGATTCCTATTGGCCTTATTATGTATCACCCTTTTGGCACTTAATATCTTTATTTTTTAATAAATAACTAGATTTTAAAATCCTCCCTATGGTCATAAGGCCCAAGTTTTCCAGAGTAGTCCTAGATTTTATGAAAAGAAAGTATATTTTAAATGATAATAATATTTTGTCAAATTACTTGTTCTGATTTTCATTTCATAAAATATGATCACCACATTATATCCCTAATGCCAAGTGGATCAGTACATATTTGTTGTTGATATAAAAATTAGTTTGAAAAGTCATTACAAATCTTTTTTGATTACATTTTGAACTAATAGATGGGTATTTTAAAATTCAAAATGTAAGGGTTCTTTAAGGTAGTTACAACAATATTATATTCATCATGTGAAGATTTCTTTCACTATTAATTGGAACTTCCTGAGATCTAGAGATCAAAATGGAATAGTAGCACAAATAATAAAATTGAGAATGAATTTAATAGGGTCCAGTGATTGAACACAGACCCACCTCTGTAAACTATACTGGCCTCACTTTTGATCAATTTTAGTTTTCCACAAGGCCATCTATTCCCAACAGCAGTTCTCCTCTTTTCCACTTGACCAGTCTTACTTTTTCCAGAGAACCTTTTAAATAACAATCAAGAATAATAGGTTTAACGTACATCTAACAAAGCCTTTCAACTTCCCAGTTCAAACTCTCCTATCTATCTTAGTGCTCTGTGGTCAGTTTATGGGAAGTTACTAGGAAAATTCTCTATAATAAGGTTATGCCCAGTTCTTTTTTAGTCTTCAGAACAATGAAGTGTTTGCCAGGTTTTTATTAATAACAGTTAGTAGGTATTAATCCTGTTTTAAATAACAATGACTAAGAAGAATTATAGGAAAGGCATTTCATTAAGAGGAAATAAAACAATATTCGCAAAGAAAATTGCACAAATTCTATTGCAGATAGCCCATCAACATTTCTTTAAATGAGGGGAATAATTGATTAGATGAGGCTTAATATCTAATTTATTTTACCTACTGATTAAAACTGTTAACTCATTTTTCACAAGCATAGTTAGATTAGCAAGTTTTTTTGAGAAATGAAGGAAAAGGAAACCTATGACTTAAAAAACAAAAATGATTTTGATATTTAATTGAAAAACTCATTAAATACCAAAAATCTTGGGTAAGAAATCCAATACTTACCTCTGCATTATAAAACTTGGTTTTCACATCTAAAGGTTTAAGAACCTGATTGAAAAAGCACATAAATTAGATGGGAATTTGTCTTTTTTATGCTTCAAAAAAATGTCAGGGTATAAAATTTAATTATGTATATCTAATTACAAAAGTTTTTAAAACTCTTTAAAACTTTTAATAAAAAAGGCTCTTAGAAGGATTGAAAACAAAAATCCCAAGTACATACTGTTAAAATTTGGTTATTATTTCACTTCTCTATAGTGAAAAGACGTATATATTTGTCCAGGAGATGCTTTAGCAAATTAATGGCAAATATCTTTCCTATTGTGTTAATTTTCCTTTTATGGTCAGGCCTCCAAAAACAATAGTGGAACTGAAAAATATCAGTACTTTAAAATGGTTTTCTAGAAATTAAAACAGAAAAGTTAAACATATTAAAACTTATTTGATCTGGATCATTCTTTATGCTACATTTTGTAGTATCCACATTTGTCACAAATATTCAATCAAGAACTCCCAAGTTTGGGTGAAAATTTCAAAAGTTTCCCTATAAAATTATTGCTCATGCTACTGTTTTTTGTTCAACTTAATTCAATCCTATTTTCTTTTCAGTTGTGAATAGGCCTGAAAGCTATTCACTTAGATTTGAACATGTCTACATTCATAGCAGAGTGACAGGGTTTATACAGTATGAAATAAGTAAGCAACAGCATCTCATGGCTAAATAGTTTGTCTTACTTAAATGTAATACCTGAAATTTGAAGAATTTCCTAAAGTACATCTTTTCTCCACTCTGAGTAGTATAGCTGACTGCACACACCAAGCTGAAATAGACAGAGGCTTGCTTTAATCATTCTGAATCACTTCCAACTGTGTGGTTCTCAGTATCACTTCTAAAATGTAGAGAATATATGCAACACTGCTATCCTAATCATAGTTTGTGACATACATCTACTGTAAAATCTCCAACATTCTTGGTTTATAGAAGCCAATATCAAAGAATGAGGGTAACTTAGATGCCAGTCAAATTTTTCATTTTATAGGAGGAAAAAAGGCTTATTCAGGTGAATAATTTGCCTAAGATAATACAGTAAAGATCTCAAACTTCAACAATCAGGATTTTATTTCATACAATAATTTTTTGTTTAGTGAGATGCTATTTTCTATATGTCAACAACTACTTTATAAAGTATAACAACAGTGTGTCATTTGATAAATTAGGTACAAAAAGACTCTGAAAATGGCCATAACTTCCTTGCTTTAGTTAAGAATTAAAACATTAAAAAGAATTCTGACAATGTTTAATCATGTTTTTAACCAAACCTAAAGGGCTCAAATTTTTAAAAAGAAAACTAACATTAATAATTAGACTTTTGCTTCAGAGCAAAAAGAAATGTTTATCTATACACATAGGCACAAAAGAGGCAAAGGTTATAAAGTAAAATGGTCTTCGGAGCTTGCCTCTGTTTGGTTTTACACTGCTGTTTTTATTGGTTAGATGTTTTATTTTTGGATCAGGCTTTAATATAGGTCTATTTCAAGGTAACAGCCATGCATAGCAATAATTAGCATTTTACAAAGCTTTCAAAAGATTTGTATTAAGTGTTGTTTTACATCTCTGCTTTAAACTAGTATTACCTCTATAAAGAATTGAACATAACAGTGAATTAATCCCAAAGTTAATAGGGCATATAGTGATTAGCATCTCAAAAATGTGGGAAGGTTTTTGCTTCTTCGATTAGTGCTACTTAAGAGGAAACAGTAGGGTGGCTCAGGATCTTTGGGGAAGGTAGTTTTGGCTACAGCTCATGAAGTTCCTAATACACAATTTCTTAGTATTCCTCAGGAATGATTTAAATGTTAATGATTAAAAATTTTAAAATGTTGCTTATCAGCTCAGGCTATATAGGTTTTGTGAGGACTAGAATTGTCTGATTCTTCTTTGCATCCCTCACAATTTCACACTTGTTCAAAACAGGTATTTTTCTGACTTCCTACCTTGCTACAATTCAGATTTTCTCCTGAGGTAGTTTTCAGATAGATTTCTAAGTGATTACAAAAATGCAATTAGAGGTATTAACTCTTATCACATAACAAAACACTATTTTAGACATATAAGGTAAAAGCATTACAAAAAAAAAAATTAATGACATATATATATGTATATAGATATGAATAGACATAGATTGTGTTTAAATGTTCCTTACATATGTGTTCCAATTTCTTTCACTTCATGGTGGATGACATCATCAATACAACAATCAGATTTAAGTTCTGCAACTGTAGCATTGGAAGCAGAAAGATTTAACCGTTGAGAACTTGTCTGAAGATCAGCCTTGAAAGAGGAAGAAAAACCTTAGAAGACAGTGTGCAACTTGAAGAGAATTTCAACTTCTAAAAATGATTTAGAACAAACATTCTAAAAGGATTGTATTTTTAAACAATATAAAGTGAAAGTCAGATTTGCCAGAACTAGATTACTTTATTACGGATTAGATTTCTCAATTATTTTAAAAGAAAATTCCTTTATATGTACACACACCAATACTGATTAATATACTCAAAGTTAAAATGTAATGGACAAATATTTATCTCTTGGCATTATGATGTGGAACAGAGTCAAATAGCAGAAATGACAATCCCTGACCTTCAAGAGTTCACCACCTAGTTTGAGAGACTAAGGGTTGAACACATAAAAAATTAAACAAAAGATGGATTAAATTATTTTCTATAAACATTTTCCAATTTTTTTGGTTGTACAGAAAATTTTTTAATGTAGTCATGCACATCTATCTGCTCTTACTAATTTTCTTCAAGTATTAAATTCAAAGAAGTTCATTTGCTCTGCAGAGCAAAATAGATTTAAGAATCCAAGCGAGGTTTCAAATAAGTAATTACCAAATGAATCAGAGACAAAAGTGCCAGACTGCTTCAGAAAAGAAAAGGAAAATTCTGGCAAAGGTGGTAATGGAAAGCTTTTAAGTTTTCTTTTGAAGACTGAGTAGGATGTAGATGGGTGGAAGAGGGTGGGCAGAACAACAAGTAAAATTAAAGGAAAAACGTGGTGTGTTTTGGAGGATGAGGACTAAGCCAATCTGGGTTGAAGTAGAGGTATTATGGAGAGAAATAGGAAAAAAAAAGAAAAAAAAGGGAATGATTATTAGACTATAAAGGTAGTCTAACTATACTTTAAACAAATCTGTATTGAAGGAAATACTGATTTTATGTTCCTGACTTATTTATGCTTGATTACTATTGTGTCTTTTGGACATAATGAAAATTTTCAAAAATAATAACAGCTGATGTTTACAAAACACTCTCAGGTTTGTATAATGCTGTACATACACATCTTATTTAATTTAAAATAAAAAATAGTGCTAGTTTTTAAAAATGAATTAAATATTTTAGAAACCTAGCACTAAAAATCAAAACCCAAGAAAGTTACCAGCTACTTGTTAACAGTCAAACTAATCCATTTCACCACAAAGTTTCAACACGTTTTAAATTTCTCCTCTATATTTCCATCAGAGTCCATTCACTCTCAATTGGTTTTATTCAAATGGTCTTAGTGTGCATTCTTTTCTCCTGGGACTTTTTTTTTTTTTTGCTCTGTAGTTCTCATTACTCAGTCTTAATTGCATTAAAATATTTTACTACATTAATGTGGTACCATTTAACTATTCCCCTATTGTTGTTAGGTTATGAATGGTAAATTGCTTTTCTCATGTAATACTGCTATGAAAACTTTTGAACAGACAGCTCTTTTGTTCTTGTTAACATTTTCAGTTACACTCTTAAAACAACTTAATTACATGGTCAAAGAATTTTTTTAGGGGGCAAAGGATTAATTTTTGTGGGCTATTACTAGATTGCCTTATCAACTATGAAAGGTAAGTTATCATTATGACTTTTTAACATATCTATGTATATTTTAATTGTTCAATTTTTATCATCATATTTGCTATAAATACTTTTTCCAATCTTTTTTGTTATACAGAAATTTTTTAATGTAGTCAAGCATATCTTTCTCCTACTAACTTTCTCCAAGTATTAAATTCAAAAAAGTTCACTTACCCTCCACAAATAAATAATTTATTCTGTTTTTTCACATATGCTTCATAGTTTTTAAAGGTTTAAATCCAACTGGAATTTGCTGGGTACATGATTAAAGATGTGGATTCAAATCCAACCAACTTCTCAAGTAAATAATGAATCCTTCCCTCAGTTGTTATTTTCTAAGGGTTCATAAAGTCTCCTCTTTTGTATATATTTGATTAGATATCTGGTATTTTCATTCTATTCCATTGATTTATTACTCTATTTTTTTCTGTACCATGAGGTAGTAGACACTACTTTGAAATTGTCTTAAATCTGTACGTCTATTATTACCTCACTTCTGAGTTAGCACAATTATTTCCTTGCTGGCCCTTTTCTCTCTCCAAATAAAACCACTGACAAAATAATTTTTCTTTTCTATTTTTTTTCTGTCTAATTGTAGTAAATTTATTTATTTTTTAATACACATTGCTTTATGAATTATGTTGGGAAAGAAAAATCAGAACACAAAGGAAAAACTATAGAAGAGATTAAAAAAAAACAGAAAAAAGAAGTGAACATAGCATGTGTTCTTTTACATTCAGTGTTCTTAGATCTTTTTCTGGATGCAGATAGCATTTTCTGTCCAGAGTCTATTGGTAAAAGAACCAAACCATTCATAGTTGATCAATGCATACAAAATTATTTTTTTTCCTTTTTTCTTTTTTGTGGAGGCAACTGAGGTTAAGTGACTTGCCCAGGGTCACACAGTTAGGCAGTGTTAAGTGATTGAGGCCAGATTTGAACTTGTCCTCTTGACTGGTGCTCTATCTCTGGCACCACCTAGCTGCCTCAAAAGATTTTTATTAAAACATTTCTTTGTATACATTACCCTTTTTGCCAGAATCTTTTGGTTCTCCAATGCCTATAAAATGAAGTTCTGATACATCCTGTGTCTTTTAAGAGGTTTTCATACCTGTTGCACCTCAAGAAAACAAATGACCTCTGCCTTGCATCTTTTTTCTTTTTTTACATGTATGATTTATTCATTTTAAAAGAATTAAAATATAATAAACACTATTACATTATGAATTAAGTCTTTCTTTGAGGACTTTGAAGCCACTTCATGATCTTGCAGGGCCTTAAAGGCATCATACTGAATATTAATTCATTGTACATATGAATTGGGAAAATTTTATTTAATAATATCCAGGATGAAAACAAGCCTCTCTCTCTTTTTTCTCAGTTACTCTATCATTAATCTTTAACTCACCTAACCACCCATCCATCTTGGTCCTCTCCCTTTGTGAATTAAAGAAGGGACAGGCAAAGATCCTTTTTTTTAATTTTAAAGTTCCTCTTTTTTTTTTTTTTTTTTAAATTTTAAAGGAATTTTAAAAGTTCCTCTCTTTGTGCCCTCAGATCTCATACCAACAAGCATGTCCAAAAGATTTCCTTCTTGATTTTTTAAGGTAATGACTTATTTATTTATGTATTTACTAAAAGGAATTCATTTATGATCTTCTTTCCTCCTCTGTTCCAAACACACAAACTGGGTCTCCTTTATGACTTTGTAATTTCAATTAACAAGTGACCCTGTGGGAAAGAGGCTGGGACTTAAAAAATTTCAAACCCAGCCACACCTGAGCTGTTCTTTCCTAACTCTCCAATATGCTACACTGTTTAGGTGACGGCCTTCTTAGATCCCTCTCCCTGAATTACTGCCACAAATCCTTTTGTACCTCATATTACTAATAGCCACTGAGGCATAATTACAAGTACTACCTAGTCATATCACAGTGCAGAACATGCACTTCAGAGCCCTACACAGTGCCAAATTAGTCTTTCCTAATAACTGAAATAACTAGAGGTTATTTCAGAATCCTGGGTGTTTTAATTGTGTGTGAATAGACCATTACAAAAATTATACCCTACCCTTACTCCTACCCCTTCCACCTAGGTACTCAACAGCAAGTCTTTGCGATTGGATTGTTTCATTTGATGTATTTATATCCTTGGTGTCTGCCAATTTAATTGGTTAAAATTTAATTTAATTAAATGCTCTTGGGTTGGGTAGCAGATCCTAACCTATAGAAAGGATGTCATATCTGGTATAGGATACCCAGAAATAGTAGAACAAATGTTAGACTGGATGTCAGCAGAGTTAGGTTGAAACCCAGCTCTGCTAGCTGTGTGATCTTAGATGAGATATAATGAAGATTCTTTTCAGATCTCTGTTACTTCATCTGTAAATTGAAGGAATTAGGACTATTTGATTTTTACAGTTGCTTCTGTCTCTAACCTTTTTTGACTAGCATTATCTTCCTTATATGTATGTAGGAAGATGAGGTTCCTTGGTTGGTGTTTTTATTCTAAAAAGAATTGAGGAATGGATTGTGGTGGGCTGGAGGTCTGGAAGGAAAGATGGTTTAGAGAAAGTCTTTTTTTCTCTGATATATTTACCCAAGTCAATCCTTCCAAATCCAGATTAAGTCCTATTTCCAAATACCTAAATTCCCAAAACTACAAAAGAAACCTTGCTACTTGCCCAAAGTCACTTACCTTGTTGAGGCTCAAAACCAGACAACCCATCCCCAATTCAACAAATCCTCTACTGCGACACAGTGTCCTCTGGAAGCTTCCTTTATGAATCCATCCCCAACTTTTTTTTTTAAGTCTGGCATAATGAATTTCTAAAGCATACCAATAATAAAGGAAACAGGTAATTGATGAAAAGGCAGGAAAATATACTCTTACTCAGAAACATTCAGAATCAAAATGTTACTTACCTTTACCAATATGTCCTTTACAATCTGGTTGCTATCATTATGAACGCTGATATAACTGGAAAAGGTTTCTCCCAAAAATATATTTCTGTCCAAAAGAAAATCATCATTTAGAAAGTAATCTGCTTCAGCCAAGTATAAGTACATCACCCTGAGGAGTACTGAAACTTTCACTTAGACAGGATCCATCACATCTTATGCCCTAAAACAGGGGTCCTCAAACTTTGGCCGTGGGCCAGATGCAGCAACTGAAGATGTTTATCCCCCTCACCCAGGGCTATGAAGTTTCTTTATTTAAAGGCCCACAAAACAAAGTTTTGGTTTTTACTATAGTCTGGCCCTCCAACAGTCTGAGGGACAGTGAACTGGCCCCTTATTTAAAAAGTTTGAGGACCCCTGCCTAAGGGATGGTGGCCACAAACACTGCTCCTAAATTCATTTATTTCCTAGTGCCATGTAAAATATTGAGATAATCTATGAAATGTTATAGAGTCCCTACCAAAAGTTATAAAGATCCCTGCCAACTGTCCTGTGACATGTCTGAAAGGGATGGAAAAATGAAATTTTCTTTCTTTCTTTCTTTTTTTTTTTTTTTTTTGAGATGATTTTAACCCTCTACTAAGTTACTGAGCTTTAAGGAATCATTTGCATTTTACTTAATATCTTTGAGTAAAATTTTGTCCAGTAAAATTAAAACTGGTTTTATCATTTTTTCCCCTTGAATATAAATCTAAATTTTCTACTAAAAACTCTATTCTGATACTTTTTTATACTTTAAATCTAAGACAATAAGCATATCTTTAGCACTTACCATGTGCCAGGTCCTATGCTAAGTATTGGAGACAAAAAACCAACCAACAAACAAAAAACCTCAGTGAAGAGGGAGAATATTCCAAGTGCAACAGTCAGTCAATGCAAATGCCCAGTGGTAGGAGATTGTGTTTCTAATGAGGAACATGAAGCAGGCCAGTGTGGCTGTGCATGGAGGTAAAGTCCAAGTGCCTGTTCATGAACTCTGAAATTTTTCTCTCTGCCTTTGCATCCCCAAACCCTGTTCTCTGTGCTCACCATGACCTTTGTGTCTTCACTTTCCCAAGCCATGCCCCCGCACTCGGTAATTTTCTTCCCTCCCCCATCTTGACCTCTGAGGGAAGCAGTTCAACTCTACATTGTCCTCTTCTCTCAAATTCCTTGCTCCCTCATTTTATCAAACAGCTTGTTCTGCCAGGCTTCAGTCTGGGAATATTTTAGCCATTTCTGCCTTCATTCCTTATCAAGGGCCACTAAATAAAGCTGGAGAAAATCATGACACTATGCTGACTAAATCAACGACAAATTTAAGTTCCGTGAATCTCAATGGACCCTCACTGCTGCAAAATAATCCTTCTACATCTCACTAATCCACTAATCATTAATCCAAACCTTTTCATCCTCAAAGCTCCATCTCTCCCCTTTCCCTCACCCTCTCCAATAGGAAACCCCACTTCATATTTCACTCACAAAGAGCTCTTCTTGCCCTCTCATCTCACATCACTTACTATATTTTCAGATATCCCTCCTTCACATCTGGGGGAGGGGATCCCTTCTCCTTGCTAAGACAAACACCTCTATATGTACCTTTGATCTCATCATATTTCATCTTCTCCAGCAGATGAGTCCCTTCTATTAACCTTAAAATCTCATTTATCTTCACTCTCTTTTTGTCTACTATTTTCCTACTGCCTAGAACCATGGCCACATCTCTCCTATTCTTAAAAAGCCTCACTTGGGTCATCCATTCTAGATAGTTACTGCCTCATTTCTCCTCCTTTCTGTACCTTAACTACCTGAAAAGGACAATTAATGCTACCAATTCCCTTCCTCTCACCTCTTAACTCTTTATAGTCTGCTTATTACATTATTCAACTGAAATTGCTATTGTCAAAGCAGTGATGTGCTGGTAAACTATTTAACAAACAGCTCTCTGGGAGAAAAAATAAGCCATGACATATTTTTAAGTTTAATCTAAATTATTATTTTTTTTAAAAAATTTATTGTATTTGAAAAAACAGTAAGAAAAAAGAAAAACAGAAAAGGAATACAAAATAAAAGAGAACATTGTCATGTACCCAGCAGAACATCAGAGATGATTAAAAATATATAACAACAAATTAACAGATCAAGAAAGTACATATATTAGAAGAAATTATATTCATGAACATCCATTTTTTTCTTTACTTCCTTGCAAATTGCTCTTTCGTTCTCTGTTGTTCAGCTTTTTTTTTTTACTTTATTTTTTTTCCTCCTTTCCCCCACCCCAATTATTCCCAAGCTACAATTAAGAAAATTTATTTATGTACACGTGTGTAGATTTATACATACACACATACATATACTCCCAGACACACCACATATATAATCATTCCTATCTCTGCTGACTTTCATTGAATTCTGTTCTATAACTTGGCTTACTATTACTTAAACTTCTCCCATCCAAGGTTTTTTTTCCCCTCACCCTTAGTTTCCCCATCTGCCCATTTCTCCCCTTAATTCTTTATAGATTTTGGAGAGTACTATACCTTTTATGGTATATATGTAGTATTGACTATTGAATCCATTCCCAATGTGAATAGATTTTCAGAACTATGAGCCTTCCTTCCCCCTCTAATGCCTGTGTGTCTATTCTTCCTCTGTACCTCATTTGTATATCATGATTACTCTTTTTATCTTAATTCTGTCAATCTTTCTTTTGAACTACTCTATTGTTGATGTGAATCTTAAACGTATAGTATACACTTCCTATGTAAAAAAAAAAAAAATTGTCTATGTTCAAAGAGTTTGTCCATGTTGAGTTTCTCAAAACTTATCTTTGATAATTGGCTCTATATATTAAATTTTTTGTTAAATTTGGGTTTGTTTGATACCAAGTCCTGAAAATCTTTACGTTCATTCAATGTCCATTTTTTTCTCATTCAAAATCACAGATAATTTTGCTGGATATGATATTTTTGGCTGCAAGACTTAGTTCTTTTGATTGTTGGTATGATGGATGATTCTAGGACCTGCAGTTCTTTATTGTGGATGCTGATTAAGTCTTGTATAATTCTAATTGTAGCTCCAGCATACTTGAATTGCTTTTTTCTTATTTCTTGCAAAATGTTCTCTTTGATCTGGGGATTTTGAAATTTGGCAATAATATTCCTGTGTGTTCTCCACAAAGGATCTCTTTGTGGTAGTGACAGGTGGATTTTTTCTATTTCTACTTTACCCTCATGCTCTATCACTCCAGGCAAATTTTCTTGTATCATTTCCTACATTATTGTGTCAAGGTTCTCTTTTTAGTCACAACTTTTTGGCAGCCCAATTATTCTTATATCTGTCGTTTTTCTAGTTAGAGGTTTCATATTCTGTTTTATTTACTCATTCTTTATGTTTTGTTATTTCTTGCTCTCTCATAGCTTCACTGGCTTTCCTTTGCCTGATTCTAATTTTCAAAGAATTATTTTCATCTGTGCTTCCTTTTCTAGTTGGCTAATTTTTTTTCATAATCTTGTTTTTCTTGAATGATTTTTATTTTTAGTTATTCCTCAATGACTCACATGATTTTTAATTTCTTTTTTGAGTTTTTTCTCTTTGGGCAGGCAACCATTACCCCACATTACTCTTTGGGGTAGAAATTTTGTTTTTACTAAAGTGTCCTTCTCTGAAAATTAACCTTGCTCTTCTCTGATCCCATGTTTCAATGGCAAGGTTCTTTCTTTGTTGCTGGTTCATTTTTTAAATAAAGAGGTATTTTCCAGTAATTGTGGGTTGGGGAGATGGTGTCTCAAGGTTCCCTTCAGTTCTCCACTCTGACCAAGAATCCCACACTAAGAGGTCCACCTTCCTGCAAATGTCCATAGCCAGCAATGTCCCTGCCCCACTGCTTCTGTATTCATAGGGTGCTGGTTTTCTCTCACCCAGGGCCAAATCTCAGCAGCACAATTGGGCCTGATGTTCCCAATCTGCCAAAATTCACTCAGTTCCCTCCAACTCAGATTCCAACTGGACATAGTCTGGGAGCTTTAAGTCTTTGTGATTCCTGCTGAGGTTGCAGTCACACCTAGCTAGCCCGAGGAGTACCCACTAGATACAGAGCTAGTTCAAAGATATTTGCACTTTGGACAGATTAATTCTTAGTGAAAGGTATTTTTTCAGATCTTCATGGTTGTATCAGGAAGACCCATGTTCTGCTGTAAATATTCTTGATTTTTCACGACTCTATGTTTGCCTCGAGGCACAAATTTGTTCTATTTGAGGGAGAAAATCAGGAGAACTGACATTTACTAACCTATTCCATCACCTTCCCAGAATTCTCCTCATCTAAAACATTAATTTTTCATTCTTCACTTTCATAAGTTTAGACAATCAACAAAAATATAAATCAAACCCTGGTTACCAAAGTGAAACCTTACACTAAAAATTTAATAATTCATTTGGTTTGAGTTGATCCCTAGCACTCTCATTGTCTAAAGTTAAATGAAAAATATAAAGGCCTTTTTTCAATTCTCTGCAGTCTTTCATTCGATTAATCTACTTTTCTTTCATATTCTCTTCTCTCTAGGTTTTCATTATTACTCTCTCCTGTTTTGCCACATACCTGCCTAACTGCTCTCTCTCAGTCTCCTTTGTTGGTTCTTCATCCTAGGTAGGCCACAAACTGTGGGTATGTGCCAAAGCTTTGTTTTGGACCTTTTCTTCTCCCTCTACACTATTTCTAGTTCAGCTTGGTGACCTCATCAGATCCCATGGATTCAATGATTATGCTGATGACTCTCAGATCCCTTTGCCAATCTCTAACTTCTTTTAAGATACCCAACTGCTTAAATACTCAACTGCTCATTGGACAGTATTATAGATATTTTAAACCAAATGTGTCCAAAACTAGCCTCATGATCTTTCCATTGGAACCGTTCCCTCTTCCTAACTTCCTTTTTACTGTTGAGGAAACCAATATTCTTAATCAGTCAGGTCTGCAATTTTGGTTTTATCCTCCATGCCTTACCTATCATCATCCCAACCTATGACCAAGTTCTACCTTCAAAGCATCTCTCCAATGTCCTCTGATAAAGGCCATAAACCCTGGTATAGACCTTTCTTACTTCATACCTTGATTACAAGAGAATTCTGGCAATTCTCCTTAGCAAGTCTCTCCTCATTCCAGTCCATTCACTTGGCTGCCAAACTGATTTTCCAAAGCCCAAGTTCAACCTTGTTACTTCCCTTGT